>NC_085860.1:3997948-4002948 GCF_034702125.1 Engraulis encrasicolus
CTCTCTCTCTCTCTCTCTCTCTCTCTCTCTCTCTCTCTCTCTCTTTTCATGGAAGTTTCAAAGGTTTAAGACCTTGTATGAGGGTTGGAGACCTTGAGGAAGGATGGTGAGAAACTTTCCATTGCTGAGTTTGTGTTTGTGTTTATTAATGTGTTTTTTTGAGGGCAAGAAAAAAAAAATGAACCTGCAGTGAAAGAAAGAGACAGTTGAAACCATCAGTTGCTCTCCACCATCACAGACACATGAGCAAATCAGGACAGCCAGCCAGACGAGGATTTCTTTACAGGTCTTTTTTATATTATGCATTGACACGACCTGTCTTGAAAAGACTCTAAAGTATCTGCGCTATGCAGACAGACAGAACGAGAATGCAGAGGAGAGTGGAAGACAAACACTGTCTGAGTTATACACTTTGACAATATTGAAATGTATACAGTTGTGTCAATGAGGATGAATTGAATTCAAGAGAGAGAGAGAGAGAGAGAGAGAGAGAGAGAGAGAGAGAGAGAGAGAGAGAGAGAGAGAGAGAGAGAGTCACACACACACACAGAGAGAGAACAAAAGGGCATATGAAAGCATATATTTAGACTTGTGCTGTACTTTGCGACCCTGCAGGGGAGCATGAAGGCTGTCTGTATTTGGGAAAAGAACATCTGGGGGTCGGTCCCTCCTATAGTCCCACTGACTGACAGCCACACACACACAGAGAGAGAGAGAGAGAGAGAGAGAGAGAGAGAGAGAGAGAGAGAGAGAGAGAGAGAGAGAGAGAGAGAGAGAGAGAGAGAGAGAGACTTGGGATATTCCCCTATGTCTGTACAGATTGGACAAGCTGGAACAGGCCTGCCTGTCTGCCTGTCTGCCTGTCTGCCTGCCCGTGTGTGTGTGTGTGTGTGTGTGTGTGTGTGTGTGTGTGTGTGTGTGTGTGTGTGTGTGTGTGTGTGTGTGTGTGTGTGTGTGTGTGTGTGTGTGTGTGTGTGTGTGTGTGCAGTGCACACTGTGCCCTGAGACTGCAGTTCTCCTCCCCTCCCCCACTAAATAAAGAGAGAGCTGCTGCAGTCTCAAGCATGCATTTCACGGTTCAGTCAAAATTCTGCTCTCAAATACCCCGTTCACTCTGTGCCATGACTTAGGCTAACCACATTCTCTTTGGGTTTGTATTTTATTAAACCAACCAAAGATAGTGTTTCTACTGGCAACATTTTGGGATCTAGGCTAGCCTATAGCAAATAGAATAGCCCATTATATATTTACTTTCTCTCTATAGGCCTATTAAATAGCCTAAGCCTAGGCTTCGACAATTTAGAGAGTTTGAAATAAAATTGAATATCAGTAGGCCACTTAATGAAACGAGTAAAACATCTGTGCCAATCCTCCCACTTCAAAAAGAAGTCAGTGGGTGGAGACTAGAGATCTTCCTTGATTTGCATTTTATCCAGACCGTTCAACTTTTTCACCACTTCAGTTTAGAAAAGGCTACCCCTAGATTGCTAAAGGTAGCTAAATAATCTCCTCGCCACATAGGCAAGCTTTAGAAAGTGAACAAAATGACGACTGGTCAGATTGATGTTTCTCCATAAGCAAAGCTTTTCATTTTGATTGCTCAATATCCGCAGGCCATATTCTAATTAGGTGGGGACGTGCTGGAGGAGGGGCAGGCTGAACTAGGTTTCGCTGCGGATTGTTGCCTACCATTCAACAGAGATTTTACTTACCAGACGCTCTGAAGAGTGCACTGTCTGCCGTCAGCGGGCGCTCTGCCTGGAATGGAGAACACACAAACTTATCTGTGTAAAGTTTGACTTTCTATTCGGCTTCCATTGTCACATTGAACAGCAAACCTTGCTGTCACTTTTTCATAGCGAAGTGGTTGTCGTTTTTTCCCGTGTTCCTGTGGCAAAGATGTCTATATTACCGTTCACACCCCCGATTGTGAAGAGGCTGCTAGGTTGGAAAAAGGGAGAGCAGAACGGACAGGAGGAGAAATGGTGCGAAAAAGCAGTGAAGAGTCTTGTCAAGAAGTTGAAGAAAACTGGGCAACTGGACGAGCTGGAAAGAGCGATTACGACCCAGAATGTAAACACGAAGTGCATCACCATACCGAGGTATGTGCGCAAAGCTGGCCGAGATTTAACTTGCCTAGCGGGCTAAGAGAAGCTAGCTTGCAGCTGTCCCAGTGTTACTTGTGAAATAACTTGTTGGCAGCAACTTCTCAGTGATGGACGTCTCCAATGTCTCTGGCAATCTTGTGAATTGGGAAAACGTCTGGGTTTCATGTGACATTAATCAGGCAATTAACGTTCTGAAAAGGAACGAACAACTTCCATTAGTTCTAATTCACGACCGACCGAAGCAAGTTCACTCGGCAGTTTGAAGTGCGGTGGTCGCTAACAACACAGCTAACAGTGAAATCAACTATTGACAGTTGGTTGTTGACAGGATAAGTGTATTGTTGTCAACAAATGTCAAAAAGTGATAGTTGATTATCTTCTCGCCTTTGAATGGATAATATACCAGCTTTATTTGCGTGTCATTTCGTGGCTACATTTTTGCAACTCCGCTGCCTCAATTTAACCCACTGTCCAACCAATGTAATATTGAGTTGGTGTAATATTGCTAGCTTACTGTTAACTGTTCCACAGACGTTTGGATGTCTGTTGGTGTAAACCAGGCCCAGTGATCCAGATTTGTTCTTATTTAAGAACTGGGCAGATTTGTTATCATTGCAGTTCAGATACAGTAAATGCAATGCATATTGGTGTTGGAAATTAATATGCACCTGTTTAGTTAGAAGACTGGTTAGCTTTCGAAGTATTTGTTATGCTAAGTACTGTAGAGCTCTAGTAGCTAGCTTAGTCCGTTATGTAACCCCTCTATCTGGGACGCTAGGTAACTGTGTTGACAGACTGTGTGTGTCATTTCATTGTGTTTGTTGCAAAGTAGCGACTGTAGTCTAATGTCAGAGACAATCAGGCATAAATATTCAAGCCAGGACATTGTTTCGATATACTTCTAGAACTATCGATAGACTGTTGACATAGAATGTGGCAGTTCCAGTAGCATCACCAGTTGTTTGTAAGGAACGATGGCAGAAATGTGACTGTACAGTGACCTGGCGAAGCATCTGAATCTATATGATGATGAGAACACTGATTAAGCCGTTCCTATTATTAAGTCAAATGAAAACGATGTGTAGCAGTATTCGCCGACGTACGAGACAGTTTTTATTCATCATTTTTGTGGCACAGCCAGGCGCATGGCTTTCTTGATAGAGAATCACTAAGCCTGTTATGTCATTCAGTCCCCAATGCAACTAACGGTACTGCGCTCTATGTACGCCAATTCTGTCTGGGTTCATCGAGTTGAAATAGAGAGAGAGAGACACACACACACAGCGTGCGTGTGCAACTGTGTTTTATATATTTTTTGCCATTGCTCCCACACAGGTAATGGGGAATTTCAGGTGGCATGGACCACGCAGGTGTGTCTATCCTTCCCTCCCATCTTCACTTCTATAAATAAACACAGTTAGCACATGTCACCTGGAATCATCGCCTGAAATCATCTCCCCCTTTACAGGAGAGAGAGTGTGTGCTCACAGTAGGCCCACATAGGTTGTTCTTTATGTAGTCCACTGTTATGTCTGTTCCATAAGCCCTTTCCCCCGCAAGAAAGTGTGCATTAAGAATTCTATGGAAAAGGAGCTTTACACGTGCCAAAATGGTTGCCAATTCTGCTTTTCACTTTTAAATGTCCTATGTCTGCCCTCTGTTCACTTCATGGATGGATAATCACAGACTTCTAATGAGGCTCTATGCTTTTGGAATGGATGGATCGGTTTTGGTTGTTTGGTTTGTCCTTCCTCCATGTTTTTTTTTTTTAACCATGTGTTTCTTATTATATCAGTTTTAAGACTCACCACCTCACAAGTCTTCATTTGTTCTATTTGTAGCCATGCATTATTAAGCATCTCTGAAGATTTTTGCTGGCATTTTCCTTTTTGTTGTTTATTTCATATCCAGTCACACGGCTCTTGGGTTATTGTCGTTTGCAAAAATGCCCTTAATCACTTTCCTTTCTCCCTGATGAGACTTCCATTGTCACCATCTGACAGCAGACCCAAGTCAGAGATGGGAAGCAACCATGGCCACAGTGTTGTGAGACCTGTCAAGGCTTGTAAGGGGTTTAGTGTGTGGGCAAGACATGATGTTCTGCGAATAGATCAGTGTGGCGGCAGCATACAGGTGGAGTGCAGCTGTCCTCTCTGTGGGTCTACAAAACAATGACTATCTCAACGTGTGGGGATCTCTCAGGAATTCTACAAGGTCTCTCAATTTCTACAAATTTGTATTCAGCATTTTCAAGGCAACCTATCAGGTTACATTTGTAACATTAGCCTACAATAATACAGGGCTGTATTTTTTTTTTGGGGGGGGGGGTCAACTTTATTTAGACAGGACAGTGAAGAGTGGGGCAGGAAATGAGAGAGAGAGAGAGAGAGAGAGATGGAGAGAGAGAGAGATGGAGAGAGAGAGAGATGGAGAGAGAGAGAGAGAGAGATGGAGAGAGAAGGAGAGAGAGAGAGAGAGAGAGAGATGGAGAGAGAGAGAGAGAGAGAGAGAGAGAGAGAGAGAGAGAGAGAGAGAGAGAGAGAGAGAGAGAGAGAGGATCGGGAAATGACCTGGGTTGGAACCCGGGTCGACTGTGTAGCAGTCCAGTACCCAGCCGACTTGGCCACCGCTGGGCCCTGTAAGTTATTTTAAAAAAAGGAGTTATCTGAATTTGAATCAAAAACTTATCACAAGTGTGAGCCCATTCATTCACAGACAGTCCCTGGGAAAAAATGGGACAAAGTGGTCTTCGGTTTGAAGGAGACCCACTTGTGTTGTGGGTTGCTGGCTGGATTTTTCATCCTTATTCCTCGAAGTGGATGAGATTTGTAGACACCAAGGGGTTGGCACATGCTCACATCTTGAAACACATGCTCATCTTTTGTTTAGTCA
>NC_085860.1:4007948-4022948 GCF_034702125.1 Engraulis encrasicolus
TTTGTGGATATCATGCAGAGAGAGCGCCTGTAAGACTGGCAGATGAGAAGGGAGAAAGATGAGCAAGTTGCTCTGGAAAATGAGAAGGATAATCAGTGTGTGCAGTTCAGTATCCTGTATATGATCGGGATATTAAAGTATTCGTGTTTGAGCATATAAATATTTTCCTGACTTCAAGTATCCCGGATAAGCCCTTATTCAGGATTTTGAGAAACCGGGATATGCTAGGTGGAGTTCTCTGAAAGAAATCGGGATATTGACAATGTATTGAACCTAATACATATGGGATATTGACAAATTGAAACACCTTATTCAGGTTACTGAGACTTCCCATAGAACGTTGTCGCTGGTATCTAGACTACACTCATTGGAAGAGAATTCTATAACGGCCAAAAATGTAGACCGGAATATAACACTCAGCATTCATGTAAGCGCCTTATCCCGAATTTGATCATAACCAGGATAAGCCTCATGTTCGGGATATTGATGAACAGCTTATAAACCTACTCAATGTGTATTGAAGGAGAAGGTGTGGTGGAAATTGTCTGGCCTGTTGCCTGGCAAATCAGACTACCACGAATGCATACTCAGTCACCGTACCATTAGCAAAGCCGTGGAACGCTCGTATTCAAACCGGTTCAAACCGTTCAAGTGTGTTTGATATCCCAGCACAGCGGCGTCATCACCTTGACTGATTGATTTTATTTGACAATCTCAGTTCTTCAATAAAAGCAAATGCATGATTTAGTTTTCAGTGAATCACGCCACATACTTAACTAAAATAAAAAACCTTGCTTTCCCTCCACAACGACTCGGTACACAGATTCAAGCAGAAAAAAACAGATACACACAAATGGAGTATTGAGATTGAAGGACAGATTTTGTGTCCTTTTGGATGACCTCCTGTGGACCAGTGTTGGACTAGACAGACCTGCCAGGCAAAAATACTTTCTGCCATTAGGTGGTTTTATCTAGTTTGCCAGACTGTCTGCACATTTATTTTGTAGAATGTATTGTAACAATCTGGAACAGCATATGACTTTCGTTAAGCACCACATAGACCAGATAGATGGAGGGCCAGCACCAACTTTCCTGTCACTTTTGAAGACCTCTTGCGTTCTATGGCATTGGTTTCCTCAAATTATTTTAATTACTTAATCTACTGTGGTGTGTTCCTTTCCTCTGTATTGCACAAGACACACACCCACACACGCACATGCAAGTGCTTACAATGACAACACAAAGTTCATCAGTCATTGACACACACACACACACACACACACACACACACACACACACACACACACACACACACACACACACACACACACACACACACACACACACACACACACACACACACACAGTCGTCCGCTCTCTTTCACCCTGCCTTTCAGTCTTTCCTCTCCCAATGAAACTGACAGACTGACTGTGTGACATACTGTGGAATCTCCTAGAGAGCATTGATTTCTCGTATGTGAGGCAGGGAAGCTTTTCCTTTCATTGGACTATAGATGTTGAGGCCCTGGGGATCCCTATTGAAAGAGGAACTGGGATGGACTGTGAGAGTGTGTGTTTGTTTGTTTGTTTGTCTGTTACAGTACACGGCACAGTGTCCTGCTGTGATTCTCTAATGTTATTGAGCCATTTGGATGAAGCCCATATAATACAGAATGTGCTTGGCCACTGTGTTGATGGAGCTTACGCCATTGGAAGGTGTGCATGCATGCGCGTGTGTGTATGTGTGCGCGCGCGCGCGTGCGTGCGTGCGTGCGTGCGTGCGTGCGTGCGTGCGTGCGTGCGTGCGTGTGTGTGTGTGTGTGTGTGGTGTCTTGGTAATGGTGGACTGGCCACATACGCGGTGAGCGTTGGAGGAAGTGGTAAGTGGTTGTTGGCCTCAGTTGGTCAGCTGCTCTGTGGGTGTTCTGATTGCCTCAGCTCAGCGGCCTCAAGAGGCAGTCCAGCCCAGCTCCACTCCTACTCCCCTCATCTCCACAGGGACTGCACACAGATGGAAAACACACACGCACGCACGCACTAACATACACACACAAACTTGTGCACACTCGAGCACACACACCGATCACACACACACACACACACACACACACACACACACACACACACACACACACACACACACACACACACACACACACACACACACACACACACACACACACACACACACACACACACACACACACACACACACACACACACCACATTCAGCACAGGTTGAGGGATTAAATTGCCATCTTTGATACTGTATTCAGAAAAAAGGCTTAAACACCACAGAGTTGGCTACCCACAAAGCTGTAAATAGGCTGGGCGTTTTTTCCCCTCCAAAATTGGTCACCAACTAGTTATTAAGATGTGCACATAGACTGTCAGGCTATCAAAGTATGCTTCTTCATCATTTATAGCATGATAAGTGCATGCACTATACAAAAGACTATACAAAAAGACAGAACAGGCACAAGGCATGTTAGCCTGACTTTCGCCAGACCCTCGTGTAAGTTATTTCCACTCAGCTTAGTGAGCTCACATAAGGGTCTGGAGGACCTTCAGATTGGCCCTGTTGCCAAACCGCCATGCAACTGAACCAATCAAGATGGGACGTAGTCAAAATTTAAATGTTGTGTACAAGCGAAAATAAGTGAAATGACACCGTTGTTTCAGCAACAATGGCCGTTTGCATGGACTCACTCATCTGCATTCTGTATTAGATATGTAACTTAGAACGTAAGAAGAATGTGAGTCTTTCATTATTTTATTATTATATTGTTTTATTCATCATCACGGAATCTCCTTGATAATTAGGAATACAAAGCGGATTCCAAAAAAGTTGGGACACTTTGTATTTTGTGAATAAAATCAAAATTGTGGCATTTTCAAAACATTCAATATGTTAATAAGGTAGAACATCATATACAGGTAACATATCAGTTGTTAAAGTCAAACAGAATTATTGTTTTGAGGTAATTATGTGGTCATTTAAAATTTCACCCTTCCAACAAATCCCAAAAAAGTTGGGACAGGGCCAATAAAATGTTTTTTTATATTGGATAAGACTAAACACAACACAAAGGATGAGACTGAACAGTTAAATACTTTGACTGATGGCATAATTTTATTCAAAAATTAAATATTTTGATGTGCGAGACATGATTTCAGCAGCTCAACTGATAGGCGTGTTCTTCAACTTGTTTACCTTTTTGTTATGCTTAATATGTGGCATATCCTGACTGCAAGAAAACAATTTTGTGACCCGTTTACTCTTATGATGGAACCACACTGTTGGAACATAGAAGAGATTGAAATTTGCCACCGTTATGGGGTAATATCTAAAGGCGGTGCTCCAACATAGCATGCCTTGGTAGCTATGTATGCTGTTTAAAGTCTGTATATATCATTCAACATTCATTTTAATGCTCTACATGAGCAAGAAGACCATAACCAAGGCACCTCTGTACCCCCTTACCATCATATATGCTCTCTTTCAGACTGACCACTAAATCAAGCTGAAGTATTCATTTTCTATATAACCTGGAGGGTGCATGACTCCAAGATTTTAAAAAAGGATGAAATATTTTCCATTCTGTAATCAGAGGACAGTTTCACATGTCTCCTAGGTCCATCTAGAATGAGCTTTTCCGCATGCAACACTGTTTAATGTCTGCATCATGTGCATTAATCAAGTGTTGTGTTTATGGTCATTTTTTCGAGAGCTGTCATTATTGGAGTGTCATAGTTTGCTTATTGACGACGAGTATGCCATGATCTCATAACTCATGTAATGATTACACAGAACTCTATATTATGGAAATAGGCCCTTTATGCCTGCAATTTGGATAATTCAATCTTTCTGTGTAATAGATAAGTAATTAGCCCCTCAAAATCTTCGCTTCTGAGTGCCACAGCCTCTCTGTGATGGTATTTTATTTGTGCATTCATGTTGGCAGTCAATATAGTTCCTTTTAAAATATTCTTCCTTGTGTTATTTTTAGAATTATCCAACTATTACAACATGTTTTGGCCCTGTCCCAACTTTTTTGAGATTTGTTGCATGGGTCAAATTTTTAATTATAACATAATTACCTCAAAACAATAATTCTGTTTGACTTTAACAACTGATATCTTGTCTGTACATAATGCTCTACCTTATTAACATATTGGATGTTTTGAAAATGCCTGATATTGTGTTTAATCTTAATATGTGTTTTCATTTATAAAAAACTTTTTTTTCCTTCTATAAGAGCAGTCACACCACAGGACACCATAAAATGAACCTAAGCATTGCGTGACAGAAACATTGCAATATGAAGACATATTAAGAGGTTAATAGTCACCTTAAGCTTCCACAGCACTCTCCAATAACTGAGGTACTGACTGGTTAGGAGCCAGTCTTTAAGACCCTTGTAGTTGGCCTTGCAGCTGCCCGTTCACAAACATTGACATACATGTCACCCCACAGGACGCAATTTGTGTTACGAAATTGAACTTGTAGTTAATATTACTGTCTTGAGTTTTTTTTTCACATTCACATATCTTAATATAAAGTTACTATTTATGCAATCATGCCAAATGCTTCATACATTATTCAAAATGTTGTTGGTTAATTTATATATTATATTCCAGGTTTCATTAATGTTACAGTCACACCGCAGGATATTTGACATATAAACCTTTACATAAATCTTAACAAAAAATTTTCTTCTCATCTAAGACTAATATGAAACATAATGTATCACATCTTCTTTCATTGACATTTGTTTTTTAAAGCAAAAATAACAGTTTTGTAGGTTTTTAACCATTGTTACAAAAAAAACAAGGCGTCACGTCTCCTACCCAGTAGCATCCGTCGTTAACTTTCGTTAGTGGTCACAGCAAAATGGATTTGAGTGGAAGTAGCAGGTGGCAGCAGTCTGGCAAGCTGATTAGGTCTTTGCCGTATATTTTGAGAGCTCAACTACAGTTGCTCAACTAACTTTATTCCAGTTGTCACCAGATAATTCTGATGATTGTCTCACTGACTAGCTTTTGTGAGGGGTAAACTACATGTTGCATCAGTCCTCCAATCCCACAGACAAGCACATGCATAGATACTGTACGCACTCTGTCTGCACATACACACACACACACACACACACACACACACACACACACACACACACACACACACACACACACACACACACACACACACACACACACACACACACACACACACACACACACATCCCTTCCTATCTGAGTGGGGTCTGTTGAGGTCTCTGGCTGCTATGAAAAACATATGTTCTGTCTCAGCTGTGTGTAGTGTGTGTGTGTGTGCGCGCGTTGCGTGTGTGTGTGTGTGTGCGCGCGTTGCATGTGTGTGTGTGTGTGTGTGTGCATGAGTGTGTGAGCGATGGACCACAAACAAAGAGTGAACAGGCCAGCAGTCCCATTGTCTGCCACAGTCACAGACAGAGGCCTTTGTGTAGCAAACAAGAGGCGAGTCATTGCCACACACACACACACACACACACACACACACACACACACACACACACACACACACACACACACACACACACAGAAAGCCTTGATTGCAGCTTGTAAAGCTGTAAACATTGTGGAGATTTTGCATTGTTAAAGTGGTGCCTGTTGCTGGTTTAAATAGATCTGCATAGCTGGTGTAGTGAAGGAGCTCTGTGATGTATACGGCCTGTGCCACAGTGGAGAGAGAGACACTGGAGACGAGACTCATGACCATTCTGTTGTACACTCTGCTGCAGAAATGTTGGTCCTGCTCCACTAACCTCTGTCTCTATTTGGCCAACATTGCCTGTGTGTGTGTGTGTGTGTTTGTGTGTGTGTGTGCTGGTGCGCATACGTATGTGTCTGTTTTGTGCGTATGTGTCTTGTCCCATCCCCCAGCACACACACGCGGAAAGATCAGCAGGGTCAGAATCAGAGAGGGGGTTACTGAGTTCAGTTGTTTTTTGTCTTGTTTGGAAGTCCTGCACCTTTCCGAGTAGTGTTTTAGTTCTGGCTCATGCAGAATTGTAAGTGCACTTCAGAGCAGTGCATTTCACACAGGGTCGTCTAGCTCTTCCTGCCCTGTATTGAGAAGCGTGGAGGTGTGGATTGAAAGCTGAAGTTTGAAATGATCTTCAGCCGTTTTGCGAAGTATGCCGTCAGCATGACCATACAACTGCTTATAACTACTACTAAAGCCCACAAAGTTTTAACGCACGCACACACACACACACACACACACACACACACACACACACGCATGCACATGCACACACATGCACACAAGCATACACATGGGCTACATGCCCACAGTGTGACACATGCAAGCGACTCTATGAAGGATGCTTTGACAGGCCAGATACTGGAGTGGTTAGTCAGGCAGCAGAGCAGACAGTCCCATGCAGAGCGCTCCCCAAAGGCAGGGGCCTGCACGGCCTGATGACATGAGATGAGGTGAGATGAGATGAGATGAGTGTTGGATCACATTAGGCACTCTCTGGCAATTGAACCCATGACCTCACTTACTGTCTGTTACAACAGGAACAACCTCCGGGAAATTAAATTCACTTGAGACAACCGCCGACTTCACACACGTGTGCACAGATCGCATACCAGTTGCTTGCTACTATTGTAAAGAATTCATTACACAGTTGATTTTTCGTGAGCTGAGCGCTGTTCTTTACAGGCATTTAAAGCTGTCGTCTGTATGTTTACCTGTTGACATACGTGCACGTAAAGCCTCGATTTTTAGATTTTGGAAGTTGCACATGAATTGCCAGAGCAACCTGTTTTCTGTTTACTGTTTGTACCTAGATGTGATGTAATCAGGCTGCGCTTGCATTATTGGAGCGAAATCGGCAATGCACCGCACATTTGTAAAGAAACTAGCCAGGTGTTTTTTTCCAAAATAAGAAAATGGATGCTCACGATAACGTCAGATATTAAGTGGGCGCCACAGAAACGGGCATTCCTGATTCCTCACTCCAGTCGGTACGTTTGATTTCTTGTGACCACAACAAACATCTCCTATGTTTCTGGAACAGCCTCTTCCCTCTCGGAATAGCTTAACAAGCGTACTTTTCCGGATCTCTCTCTCTCTTTTTTTTTTTTACAATGTACACGCTTAACGACGACAGGACTTCTCTCTT
Organism: Engraulis encrasicolus; assembly: GCF_034702125.1. Lineage (NCBI taxonomy): Eukaryota > Metazoa > Chordata > Actinopteri > Clupeiformes > Engraulidae > Engraulis > Engraulis encrasicolus. Next base: position 4,015,121 of record NC_085860.1, read on the forward strand.
AAGGGTCTGCACAGTGTGTGCGCGTGTGCGTGTGTTTGAGAACGCGCAGTCAGTGATGACGTGACTTCTAAACGCGTCAATTTCATACTACTATCGTACTTTCAGAATTCCATGACGCTTCAAGGTAATATGATTAAAAACAAGTTGCAGACCTCCACTTTAAGGGTATGACCAATAAGTGATATCTTTTCTCTTTCTTTCTTTTGCTCTGGCTCGCTCTCCCTCTTTGACTTTCGCTCTCTCTCTCCCTCGCTCGCTCTCTCTCTCTCTCTCTCTCTCTCTCTCTCTCTCTCTCTCTCTCTCTCTCTCTCTCTCTCTCTCTCTCTCTCTCCCTCCCCCCCAGGTCTCTGGATGGCCGTCTGCAGGTGTCCCACAGGAAGGGCCTCCCCCATGTCATCTACTGCCGGCTGTGGCGCTGGCCCGACCTGCAGTCGCACCACGAGCTGCGTGCCATCGAGCTGTGCGAGTACGCCTTCCACACCAAGAAGGACGAGGTGTGCGTCAACCCCTACCACTACCAGCGCGTGGAGACACCAGGTACAGTGAGCACCACCTGTTTCAGGGAACTCAAACGGTTATGGAACGCCACCTCTAGGCCAGGGACCTCAATGCAGGCCTGAGATCATTTCCAGTGTCTCCCCCATCTCTCTCTCCCACTCGCTTCCTGCCACACCTTCTCACACCATCCTACCACATAAGGATATAAAAAACACCCTCGGCCAGTTATGTTCTCAGGTGTGCCTTACCTCTGTCTAAGCCGACGCAGTGAAGTGGTGTCAAAGCTGAAGTAGGAGGAATTCAGGAAGTCGTCTTAATATCTCCCCAATGTGAACACAAACATCAGACTTTTATTTTGTGCTCACTTTTCTTTTCTGCCAGCGTTTTGACTTTTGATGCATATACGTAAATTGTATTTAGTATAGATAGTCAGCGTTGATGAAAACTGGCTGTGGATACATTAGCAATATTAGAGCTTCAGTTTGACGTGGTACATTGCAGTGGTAGTAATGGTTGGTTGGCTGTAGCTACAATGTCAGTTGTTACAGACTTCAGATTGCGTCTGTCAGATGATGCGCATGCCCACATGTTTTTATATAGGCCACTGAGACTGTTCCTCTTAGGTGTGTGCGTTTGTGTATGAGCGATAGACAAATATTGCACCAAAAATAGACGAAAAATCAATGGCGTCTGGTTGACTCAGTAAGTGATTAGGTTTGCCTTCGGTTTATTGTTTTACACCATGCGTGTGCTGTAAATGGGCCCGTGTATGTCATGTCTGTGTATGTGCGTGTGAGGGAGAGTGAGGGTGACGGAGATGGTAAAATCAATGACCTCACCTTGTCTGACTAAGTGATTAGATTAAGAGTGCCTGCAGTTTATTGCCTGCATGCAGTCTGTGTGTGTGTGTGTGTGTGTGTGTGTGTGTGTGTGTCTGTGTCGGTGTCTTCTTTTTTAAATTAATTAATAGAAGTCTGGCTTTAAAAGCGTCACAGGAACGCCTTGATGTTAACTGACTCTACCTCTAATCCAATATTGTAAAATACAGCAAATAGGCTCTAGCTCTTTATGTAGATTGTGCACTAGCTTGCTGTTCAGAGGAAGTGTCTTCCAATGTCTTCTGTTAGGAGTCTTCTACCTAAGCTGTCTGTTTGAATGTTTGAAGTGTGTGTGTGTGTGTGTGTGTGTGTGCGCGTGTGCGTGTGCGTGTGCGTGCGTGCATGCGTGCGAAAGCATGCCAACATTTTTCTGTTTATTACAGAAATGAAGAGTGAAACTGTAATTTCAGGAACAGAAATTTGTGTGTATGAGCCAGATTGTGAGTTCTCACACACTTATTCGGTGTAAAAACAATAACCGCAGAGATACACCAGCGGCGACGCGATTCAAGCGACTGTAGCAGCAAGCGATACGAGCGATTGAGGAGACAAGAGTATGTCCGTACAGGCAGAAGGCAAAGCATTCAAGCATTCCTATTGGCTGTGGTCACTGACCTCTATACAGTCATTGGCTGTCGCGGCTTGTCGCCGAACCGCGTCATAGAAAGTTGAAAAGATTTCAACTTCAAATTGTCGCTCTAGTCTCCAGAATCGCTTTTGTCTCCTGACTCAATACAAAGTCTCGCTCAGATCGCCGCTGGTGTATCTCTGCGGTTAAACTCATTGAGGTGTCGTTCAAAGAGTTGAGAATCAATCACTTACCCCCACTCCAACAGGTGGACAGACAGTAGAACAATGCAGTATATATGCCAACAGATTTAGAACAAAATGTACATAAACCAGTCCCTCCAGGATTTTGCACTGGGATTTTGTGATTTTTGCGGTCAAAATGCCTGATTTTGTGGCGGCATTTTCTCATTTTTTGCAAAGATTTTGCGGTATTTTCTCATTTTTTGCAAAGATTTTGCATCCCTTTCTGGGTTATTTTGGTAACTGAAAACCACAATCAGTCTAAGCAGGCTTAAGACAAAAGAGAGAGAGATTCAGAAACACACTTCCTATATAATAGAATAATAAAATATTGTCAAAAGCTGTCAGAGCGTCTTATTAGCCAGTGCGTCCAATGTGTAAAAAAAAAATCATGGCCGCGACATAAATCTCTGTCGATATTTTAGAACGACTTCGGGGGAAAACGGGACAGCGCGTTATGAAAAAATACTTGTGGGTAGGCTATAGCCTACCATTAGGCCTAATGAAGAGCGTCGCGGGGTACAGTAGCTAGGCTGTATGCACGCGTTACAATGCCACCTGTTGGAAGATGCGTCTCTCTCTCTCCCTCTCTCTCTCTCTCTCTCTCTCTCTCTCTCTCTCTCTCTCTCTCTCTCTCGCTCGTATTGCAAGCTGTTGCATATTATTTGCTTGATGCAAAGTTGTGATGGCATACACGCTCTCGTTGACATGGTTGTGTCTGTGCATGGTTGCATGGATTCGCAAGACTTTATTGCAATAACACAGTGAAAGCGTGGAAGGGCCGTTCACTTCCTATCTCCGTGTCCTTGACTGAAACAAGTTGCAGAACTCCACACTTCCGAATCCTTTGCGATCGGCACTACAGTGATTGTTATCAGAAGGCTTGTGCCTACGCATAGACATAGACCCTTAAATTACAAACATTAGCGAACATTGAAAAAATATCAGACAACGACCGTCGGGTAGCATGCTCATGAAAGCGACAGGGGAGAGTGGAGAAGTTCCGCAAAAATGTTGTTCCGCAAAAAAGATGTTTGCTACTGTGCGACAGTACCGCCTCTATTTCATGACACTTCTTCGTCGTGGATAAATGGTCAACAATACTTTTTCCACCCAGGATTGCACTGAAAAGTAGGCTACTGCTGTTAAAAAAAAAGGTCATGAGTGTGCAGCACCGACGCCTGCGTGTATGTGTGAGGGAGGGGAGGAGAGACGCGGAACAGCTGAGATGAGGGTCGCGACTTCCGAAATAGCAGGCAATTCTTTTTCAATGTTTCAGTGACATATTAACAAAAATGCTTCGTATTGGTTTTCGTCTCCGGTGGTATTGTAGTCATATTTTTTTTTTTTGACGAAAATATAAATCAATAAACTCCACAGAATGTTGAAATTTTGCGGGAAAAATGCGGCTTTACAGGAATTACGCGGCATCGCGAAATTATGCGGAATATCATTGAATTTGCATGAATCCACGCGATCGCTGAATCGCGAAAAACTGGAGGGACTGATCAACAGAAGCAGAAACAGCCTGGAGAAATGTGTTTCTGATGCCTTTTCACACTGGGTATTATATGTTTGAACGTGTGCGTGTGTGCGTTTGTGTGCGTGTGTGTGTAGTGCTGCCTCCCGTGCTGGTGCCGCGCTACTCTGAGATCCCCACGGAGTTCCCTCCCCTGGACGACTACAGCCACTCCATCCCCGAGAACACCAACTTCCCCGCCGGCATCGAGCCACAGAGCAACTACATCCCTGGTGAGCGTACACACACACACACACACACACACAAATACTGGGCATGTGTGCGTGTGTGTAGAAACACACGCACACACACACACACACACACACACACACACACACACACACACACACACACACACACACACACACACACACACACACACACACACACACACACACACACACACACACACATCTAGGCTCCAGCCGTCAGTCTTGTGCTTCCCAGGCCCATTGACCTCCACTGGTCATGAGGCTTTAGCTCATTTCCACTGTCTGCTCTGATCTTTAGTCAGCTCCTAACTCACTTAGTGCAAGTGTGTGTGTGTGTGTGTGTGTGTGTGTGTGTGTGTGTGTGTGTGTGTGTGTGTGTGTGTGTGTGTGTGTGTGTGTGTGTGTGTGTGTGTGTGTTTCTATTGTATTTGTGTGTGTGTGTGTGTTTGTGTTTGTGTGTGTGTGTGTGTGTGTGTGTGTGTGTGTGTGTGTGTGTGTGTGTGTGTGTGTGTGTGTGTGTGTGTGTGTGTGTGTGTGTGTGTGTGTGTGTGTGTGTGTGTGTGTGTGTGTGATTCTATTGTATTCATGTGTGTGAGTGTGTGTGTGATGGCCAGAGACCAGGGCTGGTGACCAGTGTGTGACTGACTGTAGTAAAAGGTCATGACCCCTCAGATCAATGAACATGAATGTGGTTAGCAGCAACAACGATGGCCTTGTGCTCTCTGCATCTCTCTCTTTGGGGACAAAGTGCTGTTGTCCGAGTCAGTTAGAGGACGGGAAATAAGAGAGATCCAAGACCGTGAGAGGGAGAGAGAGAGAGGTGTTGGAGAGAGAGAGAGAGAGGAGCGGAAGGATGAGAGTTGGCAGGATGAGGGTTGAAAAGAGGGTTCAGTTTTGGCTGTGTCAGACTTGGGAGGGCTGTATGGGGCAAGGGGACTACGAAGGAAATGAGATAAGCAGAGTGAAAGACAGGAGAGGGTAGGGAGTGGTAGACAGGGAAATAGGAGAGCAAAAGATCCAGCAAGACCTTTCAGATAAAAACACTTTACTTTGACCTTGAAACATGAATGTCGGAATGAATGTCGCCAAGGTCAAACCATTGGATGTTGCTCATTCACGTGACATGTGAAAAAGCATGCTAAACCTATATTATAGGCAGCCGTGGCTTCATGGAGGTGGTCTTAAGATCAGAAGGTTGTATTGTATTTATTCGCTTCTATTCATGCTGAATTCATATGTACTGTATGTGGCAGTGCACACAACACACGTGTGAATGAGGTGTGTAATTATCACAAGAGGTGTGGGTGTGCTCAGACTGCCATACCAGCAAACAAGCCTAGGAAAAGGCCATGTTTGGTACCCTCCACACCTAGCTTTGACGTCTGAGTCGGGTCAATTCTCTTTGCTTGTTTCGCTCTAGGGTGCTAAATTTTGAATGTGTGTGTTTTTGTTTTTCAGAAACGCCACCTCCCGGGTACCTGAGCGAGGATGGAGAAACCAGCGACCACCAGATGAACCACAGCATGGACACAGGTCAGAGGGCAAAGGTCACTCAGACACATGTTGATCTGTTAAAACAGGACCCCTGTTTTAACCTATTTTAGTCTGATGATTTGTATGTGTTGTTAACCCTTTGATGAATTAACACATTCTAATGCAAGATTAGGGTCTTGGGGTTTAAATGCAACTTATTTGATGTTTTTATGTCCATCAGAGTCTAAGATATTTAGGTTTTTATTGGCTGAGGGCAACTTTCCCAACAAGGCCTTAGGCAATCAGCAGGCATTTTTTGCAGGTGCTTCAGGCATCAATGGGTTCAGGCAGATGTTAATCTGTTAACACATTCAATACCAGCCGTTTTTTGGAATTTAGCTGTAGACTCCCAGCCAATTTCATCATTTTTTGTCATTTTTTCAACAGCCACCGAATATTTTGTCTTCAACCCACAGACACATGTCAGGGTTTGTTCGAAAGCCAAAAACTCAGCTGTCTGTATATTTTTACGGTTTGTTTCTAGCTTATTCCATTCTGAAGTTATTCCACTTTAAGCGAGCACTGGTTTAGGTAAAAATAGCGTTTTTCAACATTCGAACTGAGATAAAGCCTTTTTTGTCACGGGTGCGCTCTGACTCTCCGAGTTTAAATTGCGGGTCTAAATGCATTTTCACGCCCGAAGAACAACTCCAGTAGCTTCCAAGTAAACTATTTTGATGCAAAAATCACCTGGTCAGGCTATTGTTCAGAGCCACATCATCTGAAATGCTAGCTAGCTAATGTCACTTGACTGGCAGTTTTCGTTCTGTAGATAAAAGTAGACGTGCCAAAGTACTCACCCAAAATTAGGTTACTTCCTTCTGTGTTGCATGCTGTTTTTCATTACAACCTTCCATTTTACACCTATCTTGATGGCAGCAAAACTCCTTATCCTTCCATCATATGTTTAGGAACAGGCTAGCTAGCAAGGGCTGTGCTGACAGGACATGTTTTGTTTTGATGCTCTAGGAAGTAGACGTGACGTGACGTGATCAGGAAGTGGTTTGATTCGCTATAATAAAACTCAAATACTGTGTGTAATAAAATGCACAGATGATGAAATATCCAGATCCTGACTTTGTAGGAGTTTTGACTTTGTAGGTGTTTTCATGATCTATGTCAGTTCTGTTCATCACATTATTACGAAAATCACACAGAATGTGCATTAGAATGTGTAGATTCAGAATCCAATAAAAAAACCCTGTAAAAACACAATTTTACGGTTTGGGAGCCAACGCATGGGAGGCAAAACGTATTTTTACGTGACTTGGTAGTGAATGTGTTAAGACATGACACCTGTTATACTTTTTGAATTTCCTTGTGGGGACAATAAAGGCTATCTATTCATCTATAAAACCCTAACCTAGTTCAAGATCCCTGAAGTAGATATCGAAAAATATATTTTTAAAGAATTTTGTGTTGCCAGATTGCCAATGACCAAGTTGTAATGTATTACTAAAAGCACTATGTAATGTTGTAGTAGTGTAGTTTTGTTTGCTGATATGGTTGTAAAGCGTTTTCCACTGCTGGACCGGTGCATGTAGTGAAACCTCTGCCATTGAATTGTCCGGATGTCATTGTGTGTAACCTCCTTATTCTATTCCTGCACAGGCTCGCCCAATCTTTCGCCCAATCCAGTTTCACCAGCCAACAGCAACCTAGGTAAGGATGTACCCCAGTTGGGATCCCCACTTAATAACTCACCACACACACACACACACACACACACACACACACACACACACACACACACACACACACACACACACACACACACACACACACACACACACACACACACACACACACACACACACACACACACAAAAGAGAGTGTGTGTGTGTGTGTGTGTGTGTGAATCGATTGTGGGAGAAATGTGTGTAGAAGTGTGTGCACATGTGTTAGTGGGTGTGTTGTGTTGGCTCAATTGAATTGAAGTCCCAATATTTAGGAAATGGTGAGAAAGTGTCATGTCATAATAACCCTGACTAATGTTTGGGTAGTTTGTTTGTTTTGTGTGTGAGAGCAGTGTGTCAGTCACTTTAAACAGCAGAGGAATGATTAGGGAGACAAAGCCTAGGAGAGCGGGAGATTTGAGAATTTATGTTGTGCACGTGTGTCGATACTATTCTGATGGCAAAAGGAAAAAAAAGATAAGGAAAACGACAGGGCGGGATGAATCTCTCTCACTCTCTTTCTCCACATCCCTGTAACCCCAGTGTGCCCTGTGACAGGGGGGGTTGGGTATTTCCTGTGACATCCCCTCTGACTCACCTGCTTTGTCTGCAGGGAGCAGCCCGCTTACCCCACACGCACGCGCACAGACACACGCGCACACACACTGACACACACAGACACACACACAGTGTCATGTCCT
>NC_085860.1:4027948-4077948 GCF_034702125.1 Engraulis encrasicolus
CAGCCCTCACTCACCGTGGACGGCTTCACCGACCCCTCCAACGCCGAGCGGTTCTGCCTGGGCCTGCTGTCCAACGTCAACCGCAACGCCGCCGTGGAGCTCACGCGACGCCATATTGGTACAGTATGCTTATGCCAAACTCCTGCATGTTGAATCGCTGATTGGTAATCCCACTTCATGAGCATGATGCCTACTACTTTAAAGTGCATACTGTATACTGTATGTCTTCTTCCTGTATTTCATCATAATAACGACAACAAATTTGGCCTAGAGACTGCACATTCTGTGCAGTTCAGCAGTTTTCCAAGTGTCAACGTTTTTACATGTACAAGTATATCATTGTGTTTTATCCACAATTGTATTTTATTGTAATAGGTTGGTTTGTGTGTGTGTGTTTGCGTGTGTGTGTGTGCGTGTGTGTTTTCAGGTCGGGGAGTGAGATTGTACTACATCGGCGGAGAGGTGTTTGCAGAGTGTCTCAGTGACAGCGCCATCTTTGTCCAGAGCCCCAACTGTAACCAGCGATATGGGTGGCACCCGGCCACAGTCTGCAAGATTCCGCCAGGTGACACACACACACACACACACACACACACACACACACACACACACACACACACACACACACACACACACACACACACACACACACACACACACACACACACACACACACACACACACAGTCTCTCTCTCCTGGAATATGTTATATGTACAGTATAATAACTAGAAAGATATTCTAAACTCTTTTTCCACCGCCTACAGTCATGCACCCATGCATACATGTCTGCATACAAGTTCAAGTCTGGCCCATGCTGTTGATGTAGGGACGCACTCCTAGTCTATATTATGCATTATGTAACTATTCTTGCCATTGGCTTTGTTTTGTGGGAAAGCAATGTGGCTGTACTACTGGAGTTAGGGAACACATAGCCTCATATGAAAGGTTGGCTAGTCGGCTTCTTCACCCAAATCAATATGTTGCTAAGCGACAGTAGCATAGTGACCCGTATGAGTGCGAGAGTAGCAGACAGTCCTGGTGTGCAGTGGGGGGCACATGATGGTGCTGTGATGTGTAGTGGACACACCGTATGCATAGATACTGCAGCCTTTAGTGTCCTATTTATCATTTGTACACGAGCAACACTGCATTCCAATAAATTGATGTTGACTTCATTTAGAGCTTATTTCAGTTGTGTGTTGTGTGGAAATATACGGGCCATCACAATGCCTATTGATCTGTCCTTCTTTGGGGCTGTTCAGTTGTGGTGTGTGTGAGTGTGTGCTTGCGTGCGTGCGTGCGTGCTTGTATTTTGATGCGTGTTCTTATGCTCTGTATGTGTGTGTGTGTGTGTGTTTTTGTTTGGTACAGGATGCAACCTGAAGATCTTCAACAACCAGGAGTTTGCGGCGCTGCTGGCCCAGTCGGTCAACCAGGGCTTCGAGGCCGTCTACCAGCTCACCAGGATGTGCACCATCCGCATGAGCTTCGTCAAGGGCTGGGGCGCAGAGTACAGGTGAAGATGCACGCACGCACGCACGCACGCACGCACGCACACACACACACTGGCTTCGTCAATGACTGGGCCACAGAGTATAGGTCACACACACACACACACACACACACACACACACACACACACACACACACACACACACACACACACACACACACACACACACACACACACACACACACACACACACCATTTCACATGAGCTTCATCAGGGCTTAATCTAAACTGTAAACTCCCTTCAGTCGCTGGCTACATTACTGAGTTGATCTGTGCTTGGCAGAGGACTGCATACTATGAACATGAGTGCAAGCACACGCAAACACTTCAAGAAACATTCAACCCCATGCTCCCTCTCCCTCTCCCTCTCTCTCTCTCTCTCTCTCTCTCTCTCTCTCTCTCTCTCTCTCTCTCTCTCTCTCTCTCTCTCTCTCTCTCTCTCTCTCTCTCTCTCTCTCTCTCTCTCTCTCTCTCAGGCACACACACACACACACATAACAGATCCTCTGTAGGAGTGTTTATCATGACAAATGGTGTTATTCTGATTCATGGGGATCTAGCATGCATTTGCCTGCCCACACACACACACACACACACTACACATAAACACGTGCCTGAACGAGGCAGCCAACCAACACACACACACTCATGCACAATAAATCTCTCACCATGTTTTTGTGTGAAATGCTGTTGAGATTTGTTCTGGCTTGTATTTTGACATTCACACATGAACCATAAAAAATAATAGCAGCCTGCAAAGAGGATGTTTTGTCCTGTTTTGGAGCAGGAGACCTGTGTTGTACACACACACACACACACACACACACACACACACACACACACACACACACACACACACACACACACACACACACACACACACACACACACACACACACACAAACACGGGCACGTGCAGAGCCTCAGGTCCAGGGAGTTCCTCTTGCCGTTTCCAGTGAATGCATGCAAGAGCAAAGTGGCCGATTTTTTTCGGTCCCTTCCTCTTTTTGTTTCATTTCCCTCCCATGCTCTCTTAGCTCCCTCACTCCCTCTCTCCACAGCACACACACACACACACACACACACGCACGCACGCACGCACGCACGCACGCACGCACGCACGCACGCACGCACGCACGCACGCACGCACGCACGCACGCGCGCGCGCGCGCTCGCCTCAAAATCCATGGGTTTGGATTAGAAAGATTTGCACACATACACACACACACACACGCACACGCTGTCTAAAACACTGTGTTAATTTGCCATATAGGTTTTTTTTGTAGGCTGGCTGAAGGTTGTAACAACATGACTTGACTTGCCTACTGGTGGACCACATGAAACACTTTAGAAAAAGATGTCTCTCCCACCCACACTCAATCACAGCATTTCCCATGTGTATAAAATATATTTGTTTATTGTCGAGTTTTTCCCTCCTCCTCCTCCTCCTCCTCGGTCCTCCTCATCCCCTCCTCATGGTCTGGCTCTGAAAGAACACAGTGTCTCATCTGCCATGGCAACAGTCTGGCTGTGGAGGCAGCAGGCACGGGGGCCGTCTGCTCAGGTCTGGTCAGTGGCGTCTCTGAGGGCTACTAGTGAAGGAGGGAGAAGACTGGGGAGGACGAGAGACAGACATACAGTTGCAGAGAGACAGACAGAGAAGGACAGACAGACAGACAGACAAGGGGACCCCACAGAGACAGACCTAGAAGGAGAGAGACAAAGTTTCAGAATGCTGAAGAGGACCCCACTGGCTCTGAAGTCCGGTAGATGTAGCCAATAGTAGGATCCTAGAGATGAAGAGAAGAGAGTGTGTGTTTGGTAGAGAACGATTTCTGCTAAGATCTGATGAGAAAACAAGGAAGAGTGTGGAGTGTGTGTGTTTGGCAGATCTAGATCTAGATGGGAGGCAGGAAGGGGGTGGGGGTGGTGGAAATAGCCAGAGGTGATGGGGAGCATGTTTGTGTAATGCTGGAGGAATGCAGTGTATGCGTGTGCGTGTGTCTGTGTGTGTGTGTGTGTGTGTGCGTGTGCGTGTGCGTGTGTCTGTGTGTGTGTGTGTGTGTGTGCGTGTGCATACGTATGTGTGAGGGGAAGGGAAGGGAAGGGAAGGGAAAGGGTGTGTGGGTATTAGGTGCACAGAGAAGAGAAGGGGAATTCCCCAGCAGAGCGACTCTGGCCGGGTGAGTTTCAGATAAAACATCCACTGGAGACGACCAGCACAAATGGAGAGGGGCTATATATACACTGCCTGCCACCCCAATCGGTCACCTAGGAGATCACTAAACACACACACACACACACACACACGCACACACGCACACACGCACACACACACACACACACACACACACACACACACACACACACGCGCACACACACGCGCACACACACGCACACACACACACACACACACACACACACGACACGCACACACACGACACAAACAGTCAACCAATAAATCAATCTACACCCAAAGGAACTCTGAGAACACACAGGCCACACAGCCTGATTGCCACATTCCCACTGGCATTTGTTGTCAAATATAAGGAATATTATGGACAGTTCTCCACCAGTGCGTTTGAATTTTTGTCACAGATGCTGAATTGACAGATGCTGACACTAATGTCTAAACACCACATCTCTCTTTGAAAATTGTGTCCTTAAATACTGCATCCTTAAATACGGCATGTTTTCCCACCTTTTCTGCATTGGCTGTGTGTGTATTTGTTCAACTGTGACCTATTAATTTAACTAGGGCTGTACAATGTAATGTAACCCAGCAATCAAAAAAGAAAGTATGTACAGTGTGTGTATACATTGTGTAATTTCACTCGCATACGCAAGTACACATTCCATGTTCATACATATCAACATAAACTGCATTATAAAGTGTTTTTGTTTGCGTGTTGTCCCCAGACGTCAAACGGTGACCAGCACCCCCTGCTGGATCGAGCTGCACCTGAACGGGCCTCTGCAGTGGCTGGACAAGGTGCTGACCCAGATGGGCTCCCCCACCATCCGCTGCTCCAGCGTCTCCTAGATACCATCACCGTGGAGCCACCGGTCCTCACCCTCGCATACACATACGGAGCCTCCAGTCCTCACCCCTACAGACACATACGGAGCCTCCACACCCCCCCCCCACCCTCCGTGGTCCCAGTCGCATAGAGCATCCACAATCTCATAGGGCCTCTCTGGAGCATCCTCTCCCCACATATGGGGCCTGCAGCGCGGCCAGCATGCTGGCAATGAGCCCATCCCCTCCAGTACCCCCACCTCCATCCCTGGCCATTCTCCTCCTCCTCCTCCATTCTACACCTCCATCCTCTATCCTCATTCTCATCTTCCTCCTACTCCTACTCCTACTCCTCCTCCTCCCCATCCTCCTCCTCCATCCTCCACCTCCTCTCCCTCCATCCTCCTTCTCTTCAGTCTCCTCCTCCTCCCCATCCTCCTCCTCCATCCTCCACCTCCTCTCCCTCCATCCTCCTTCTCTATCCTCGTCCGTCACCCTCTCCTCTATACCCTGCTCTGGCGTATCCTGGGCCTCTCTGGAACATTCAACACAACACACAGTGTCTGCAACACAGTTGGGCAGCATTCATCCTGGCAGCCAACCACATTTTACATCCATCCGCCCCCTCTTATTCTCACACCCTCAAGCACACACGCACGCATGCACACACTCACCGCCACCAACCCCAGACCGACCGCCATTCCTCATCACAAGTGGGACATGCATACACATGGAGCATCAGAGAGAGTTGCCTCCCCTAAGCTCGACCCCCTCCCCAGGAAAGAAACAGCCCTCTCCTCTACTCCACTCTGCCTGGTTATATTGCATTTCACATCGTTTACTGAGCACTTTCCGGGGTCTGTTGGTAGTTGACCTGCTGACTTGGTCATTCCCCAGTGTCCCGTTGGGCAGGGTCAGGAACAGGAGCAGGTGTGGGGCCCGGTGTCCGGTGTCCCAATTAATTCCTGCTTGTTTTGCATGTGGTGACCTACAGCCATTGACAATGCATGACCGAGCAGTTAGTCACAGGACAACGACCAATCACCTCATCTGTAAAATATACAGAAGTTCATGGAGGACTCGTTATGTGGAAAGACTTATAGGAATAAGGAGAACATGTAGGCGCTTTTCCCTTCTTTGTTCCTCATCTCTCACTCATGAAAACTATGTAATTATGAGTCATTGATGTTGCTGTATGAGTGGCTGTCCGGAGGCCACTCTTCTAACTGGACAACCATCCTAGCCATCTTAGCTAGAGCTAGCTTGAACTCTGACCCCTTGCTGTCATGGCGACCAACATGGCCATCTTCTGCATGGCTGAAGAGAACCGTCCTCAAGTTCATGGGGAACCGTCGACAACCGAACCAAGTTGGGTTTTTCCTTTTATTTTACTGTTTATTGTTTAGTTCAAGTGTATGTGTTCATGTTGAATGCTAAACTGGTAGATTAGCTTCGTAGCTATTTGATTTTCACACACAGACATGACAAGGAATTGGAGCGTCGTCACCCAGATCAATAGTATTTAAGGTACTTTTTTTTTTTTTAAGTAGCACAAAACCGTTAATTTCCATTGTTTTAAAGCACTTGTCTTGGCTACTCCATGGAGTAGTACTTTTGAAATTCTGTTTAAATTCTGGATTTCTGTTTGCTTCTTTTAATTATGGATTCCGTTATAACTTTTGGCTTCAGAGCTGTATTTAAACTGTTGTCTTCAATGACTGTACATAAATTAGTGTAGTATTGTAAAGAGTATTTGTACATTACTGACTGTTTTTGCTTGGAGAAGGCAGAGGAAAATGTTCCAACGTTCTGGAACTCTCACTCTGGGCCAACTTTTAAAATGCAGCCAGTGAGGTGAGGTGGTGAATACTGACGCCACCTGAGGAGTTGTTTTTTCTCCTCCTTGATTTGTTGTTCTTCCTCTTGTCCTCTTAACTTGTTCTCTTGCTGTTGTGAAATACGTACCTACCGTATGTCCATAAATAACATAAAGCACGTCAAAGGGATTACTATTCTCAGGATTGTCACCTGATATGTCATCAAAAAAAGAGTAGAGAAAAAAACATGAAATAGAGAGTGTTTGTGCATCTTCTCCTTTTTGCACAATCTCGTGTATCTGTGTGTCTATTTTACTACTAGTTATTATTTTTATGTGCTGACAAGATATTAAAGAGTATTTTGATGCGATGAGTTTTAGAAACTGAATACGATAAAAGTAGAGCGAGTACTGCTGGCAGCTCTTGACATGTGGCTTGTATTTTTCTACAGAGGTGGCTCTATAGGGCCGCAAAGGGGGGTTACTGACGAGCCCAGCCCAGGTTCTGGGCCCTTACTTCTAGGGCAGATGGGCATTTTGTCTTACACTTTATGATAGATCAGGCTAACCTTAACTGGATCTGTTTTGTCTTGACTGATTATGATGATGATGATGATGATGATGATGATGATTTATCATTTCTTAAAATGTTGCCCCTCTGTTACCTATGGCTGCTTTTTCTTGACACTTAAAGGTGCACTGTGTAATGTTGTAGTTTATTTCCTGAATTCATGCTGCCTGTTCACAAATGTTACCTTTTTTTATTTTATTTTTTACAAATACTTATCACCACAGTTTCAATGAGCAGCATAATTGCAATGCCTACTTTGGCCATAATCCTACACAGTGCACCTTTTTAGGCCCACCAAACGAGTCAAAGAAAGCTGGTGTCCTGCCTGGAGGACTGTACTGTCTACAGTGCTGTATACTGAGGACTGTGAGCAGGACACGTTACCCTCCTGTGTCAGTTGGCAAACCCACACATGCATACAAAAAAAAAAAAAAAAAAACAACTACCAAAAAAACACACGCGTGAGTTCAGATGCAAAACCCTTTAAGTGCCATTTCAGAAATGTGTAGAAATTCATTTTAAAGTCCTACCCATCTAAGAGCCGAAATCAATAAAAGGTGGACTGATTAAGTTTCTAGATATTCATTTTTATAGAAATACAACCCATTTCTGTAGATTGACTAAACCTTCGAGGGTTTTACATCTAAACTGATGTATTCCTTTTGGTCCGGAGCACGGCCCCTCTGTGTTCTTACCCTCATGTGACTATTTACAGTGACCCCCTCACTCTCGATTCCCAATGCACAGCTTTGAGCTAGTGGTCAACTTCAGGCTTGTGTTAGAAGTCTAGTGATGGGCTATCTCCGCTTAACGAGCTGTGACTTTTTTTCTTTCATTTCATGTCATTTGTTTTTGTTGTTGTGTATGTGTGTGGTTTAACATATCCATGGCAACAGAGTGTGGCTCTAGTTGTCACCATGACACTAAGCTGGCTTCTGCCGTCTTGTCTCCAAGCTGAGTGGAGTGGGATGGCAGACACACTGACCGTGAGAGATCAGGGTCTGTCTGCTGCAGGGTTGCAGCCGGTGCTGTTCTCAGCTGAATGCTACATAGGAAACAGAGTGAGCTGTTGGGTTCATTGGATTTGATTTGTGGTGAGACTGTAAGATCTCTGGTATTTCTTCTTATCTCTGCTTTGCTCTTGAAGTACTTTTTTAGTACTTAACCTTCTTTGCATTTCAATTGGGCGTATAGTTTTGTCCTTTTTAGTGTTCCTTCTGTTGCCCTATGTGATTTTTTTTTTGTTCTCTGCTTTTGTCTCATGCTCCTGCATTGTATCCATTTCTGTTTTGTTATCCAAGAACGTTTAATAATAAAAAATGTATATTAAATGCTGTGCTTTTTGTTGTTATTGCTCTCTTTTCTTACCAATAGTGGCTATAAAGTAAAATGAGAACTGTTATAACCTAAATCAGGTAAATCAAACAATTCAGATATGGGACGCATTCTTCATTGACAAACACATTTTATTACACAAGGTAAAGTGCTACTTCTTTCCGAAGAACGCATGATTAACATCAGTAACACACACCATGAGGACAAGGGAAAACACACTGACTCTGAAATGTTCACTGGAGCTGAACTCGGAACTCTCTAATCCGTTATGTCCGTGAATAGATGCCAGTCCGTTTCCATACTGCATTCTAGAAGTCTCTTCCGGAAGCTGTGCAGAGGGTGGCTGGAAGCATGCATGGTGGCAGCTAGTCGTCACATATGCAAGTCAAACTATTTCCACCAGGTCCTTTCCTGAGTCCTCTTGCCTCAATGCTGCACTACCTCCCTGCGTGGAGAAAACAAATCTCCACTGTCCACCTAGGCAGACCAACTTTTTTTCTCATTCAACATCTAGAGTGCAAATGCAATAACGACATTTTGAATTGTGCTTTTGCAACACCTTGAATAAAACTTCTATGATCAACAATGTTGAGCCTGGCATGACAAGGCCAGAGGCCACAGGAAAGGAGGGGTGGAAGCAGTTTGACTTGAAGTGCTGCTCCGATATATATATATATATATCCACCCACCCACCACAACACCAGCAGCTGGTAACTGCACTGCATAGCGAAGCCGGGCTGGTTTCTGAAAGGTGGGGATGATGGTGGACATCGAGTAGGTGGATGGAGAGGCTGCCTCAGTGAACTCAATCCTTCGTAAGACAAGACCGCAAATGGCCACAGGATCATTCAGGATCCAGGATGTGCAGCCAATGATGGACTACTTGGGAGGGCTGGAACGGGACGGACTCCTTTTTCTAAAAGCCACAAGCCCAGTATGTAATTAGCAGACCCACAAAGTGGTTTTCTTGTGGGCTTATTTTGTAAATCGTACAAATAATTAAAAAAAAGATTCTAAATGCCATTTCTGGCGCTCAGATTTTCTTTTGTCTAAGTGTCAGATTTTCTTTTTTTTTAAATATTTTTTAGGGGCTTTTATGCCTTTATTTGACAGGACAGTCGAAGAAGGTGACAAGAAGCAAATGGGACAGAGAGACAGGGGAGGATCGGGAAACGAACCCGGCCGGATTCGAAACGGTTTCCCCGTGAGTGGGCATGCAAGCCCAAATGTGGGGGGCTTAGCGCGCTGTGCTACAGTGCCCCCCTGCTCTCAGATTTTCATCTCCTCCTCTCTCCCCCCCCCCCTGTAACTCTGTAACTGGGCTACTTGGATGTGCGTGATTAAAACGGCTTGTTCAAACCTCTTGGGGTTTTATTTACATTTCATAAGGGAAGCCCAACTTTTCCACCATTTCATGTAACCATATGAAACTCTGCTCCCAGCCCAGTCCAGTCCAGTCCAGTCTCTCAGTTCTTAGGCCCGTAACCCCAAAACGTCCCCCACCATCCAAACATTTTGACGGGGTATAAGCCGTCTGGTGGTAAGGGGGGGGAGTAAGGGGGTTTGCTGTGACATCAGTTAGCTCTCCTCTCCGGAGGACAGACCGTCAATTTCGTCCTGGTCTCCACCAATGGCCATCCAGAAGGCTTTGGCTACCTGCAGGAACCAAGACAGGCCAACATTCAGTCTAGGGGACATGGGTGAGGTGAACAGGTGCTTCTCTCAATTTCTTGCACACACTTACACCCACACACACATCAGTGACCCAGTTAAACAATGATGAGCATACAATTTCTCACACGCTCATACTCAGATAAACATACATAAAAGGTGTGCACGCACGCGCGCACACACACGCGCACACACGCGCGCGCACACACGCGCGCGCACACACACGCGCGCCGCACACGCGCACACAAAGTTCCTTGGATGACGAACAAAACATCTATCAAGCTCAACTAAAAACTCTTTGGACACACACCACAGCTTCACACCGAGGGCACAAACCTTTTCAGCGTGGACTTTCCTCTGCTCGTGAGGTAGGGAGGACGCTTTATCTGGCAGGGCAAGAAAGAAACACAGAGAGAACAAATTTAGCTGAGTAGGTGGAAAACAATCTCCTACTCTTGGGTGATGACTGTCGAGGAATGAAAGCTCCTCCTTGTCCCAACACCACATCACAGCACAGCACAGCACAGCACAGAGCAGCATGTCAATGTAAATGAGCCCCGGACATGGCTACAAAAATAGCCCAACACAGGAGGTGTGCGTGTGTGTGCGTATGTGTGTGTGAGAGAGGGAGAGAGAGTGTGTGTGTGTGTGTGTGTGTGAGTCATCCACTGTGTATGCGGTGTTGCGCTACCGCAAATTTGCCCTGGGCATTAACGGGAGCCGTGCGAGTGTTCGCTCCTTAAAAGCCAATCATGCGCCACGTCCCCTGGGCACCGCTGAGGGCAACGCTAATGGACTGACACCAGCAAGTGTGGCCAAGCAGGAGGGGTGGCTGGTTTAGGGTGTGTGGGGTGGCACGGTTCCTCTAACCCACCCCCTCTCTCACACACACACACACACACACACACACACACACACACACACACACACACACACACACACACACACACACACACGCACACACACACACACACTTCAGAGAGTCAGTCAGGGCTTAAGCAGTTCTTAAAACACAGTGCATTGGGCCAATACAAGAGAACAAACCCATTCTCCACATAATGGGTGGCATTAGTCGCAACTGGAACCACCAATATGAGCGCCCGTCCACTCACAGCACAACAGAACATCATTATAATGACATGGAGTTGAACCAACAAATTATATCCTGTAGATTAGCATGACTTGATTGGCAGATTAAGTGGCTTCATACTGTAGTTCGTTTTAAAAAAGACTCTTAAACTACAGCCCCAGTGGGCAGCATTAAGCTGTGTTGGACATGAATGGACACACCCACAGTGTATCTGCACAATGTCAGAAAACGTGCAAGTTTAAGTAGGCACAGGAACATACTGCATGTGGGAAATGTTCACCTTTCATTTCTTTTAGTTTGGTGAAGAGGCGCTCAAAGTTCTCCACATCTGCATCCCCTGCTGTCAGGTTGGCCAACTCCTGGATGTCCATGTCTGTCATGGAATCTGAAAACAAGATGAAGGATTAGTACCGTACATACCCCTGACAGACACATTTTCACATTCTGTCACACACACACACACACACACACACACACACACACACACACACACACACACACACACACACACACACACACACACACACACACACACACACACACACAACTCTATGTCCAATGTCCGCTATTGGATCATCTAAATCAGCAGTTCCCAAAACTTTTCCCCTGCACATCCCCTTGTACATTTCAATGTGGTTTGCGCACCCCATAAGCGATATTTTGGTGTGCTGATGGCCACGCAAGTATGGATTCACTGCGCATTCACTGCACATTATGCACGCGTTTTGGGGAATCCTCTTTTCCTATAGTCTAAGAGTTAAACTACATTTCAGATGGACCCTTCCAGCATACAATTCACCATACAATTAAAAACTACTTAATGCTGGATAAAAACTCACAAATCCACCATTGCTCTATTCAGCTCGCGCACCCACTTACGGCAAGCCGCGCACCCCAGTTTGGGAAACCCCGATCTAAATAAATACAAAAACAAGCATGGTTAAATGTACGTCCACCATTCAATCTGAACACACTGTAAAGTAAATCTCACAGCCACCAATTGATTTCAACACATAAACAAGTACCAGAGAAGCCAATGTCTGGGTTGCCCTGTAAGCCTTACCCAGGACAGTGCCACGCTGTTTGGCCAAGCTGTGGCGGTGACAAATAAACCCCTTTAGAGTTTGTACACAGGTATGACGTAATTTGGCTGCGTATGCACCGCTGCCTCAAAACCGTCCATGCTCCGTTCACTTGTACAGAGACTCGACAGGTGTTTTTTCCGAAATAAGATAACGGATGCTCGCGCTAACCTCAGATATGCAGTGGGCACCACGGACACGGGTATTCCTGGCGATGTCATCAGTCCAGTCAGTAGTTTAATGTCTTGTAACAACAAACATCTCCTATGCTTCTAGAACAGCCTCTTCCCTCTCAAAATAGCATGACAAGTGTACTTTTCGGAATCTCTATTTTTTATCAACGTACACGCTTCAGAACGTCACTTTTTCTCTCTTTAGTGTCTGCACTGTCACCCAGTATTACATACAGAATCACCACTCCCGATTTCACCCATGCCTGCAGTTCTCCTAGTGGCCGCTGTCGAGATACGGCTCTGAGCGCAGCAGCCCGTTCTTTCTGAATGGAGTCTGCACTCCCCCTAGAGTGCAGTACCACCCAGAAAAGTGGAGTCTCTCGTAATATCCTTACAATATATCTCTGGTGTGTTTGAGTCAACGATGCGCACGCATTCATGAGGAAGTCGACTCTGAACGGGTCTATAAAAGCAGCTGTTGAGCCTTACCCATTAGATTTCCGCCCTGCTGGCTGCTGTTGTTGTTGCCACTCTGTCCCCTGTCTGGCCGCTGGACCGCTGGACTCTCCTCTGCACTTTCGGCCGGGGAGCCTGAAGACTGATCAGGACACGCAAACAAAGACATACGTTGCCACCATAAAACACAACTAGGGAGACTAGGAGCACAGCTAATTCAAATATACAATAGGACAATGTAGTCACACACACAGACACAGTCACATACAGACACACGCACACGCGCACGCACACACATGCACACACACACACGCACCTGTGAGTCCTGGCTGGGCCGAGGGTTGTTGTGTTTGGCGGCCACCAGGCTGCTCATGAGGCCGAAGCCCTGGTTGTGTTCTGATGAGAGACCACACAGACAGACGAGATGAGGAGAACACAGACTTCTTCATCATGCACCAATGGCCCTCCTGACTCAGTTATTTACAACACCACATTATGCACTGGAAGGAGTTGTCTGAGTGCCATTCCATCACTAGGGTCAAAGTTATTTGAAAAGTATGCTTAACAAAAGACAGGCATTAACAGGAGACATACGTCCTGCAATTCGTGTACAATGACCCTCATAATTCATACATTTATAGAACTACTTCTTGCACTGGAAAAAAATGATTTGGATGGCATCAAATCGCTGGAAAGTTGTGACATCAAGTGTTCCCAGTCACACCAAAAATCAAACGAATTATGAACGGAGGTGGCAAGTACTTTGGTCTCCAGTGAACCTAGTGCAGAAATCAGCACCATTTTGCTAAGACTGAAAACAGCTTAGGCATTTCAACCACTAGTCTGCTCTTGCCAGACGCAAGTGCTTCAGTCCAAAAAAAGGTTCCTTCCACGTTATGACCGTGTGTTCTGTGAGGGGTTTGCTCTTATTACCAGACAACCAATCAGCAAACGGGAGAGGGACGAGGATGCCAGAGTTCACCCCTCCCACTAGTAATTGGTTTTCTTTTTTTATGATAATTTTTTGGTCTTTTTTACTTTTTATTTTATGACAGGACAGTGAAGGTGGTGACAGGAAGCAAGTAGGGAGAAAAAGACGGGTAAGAGCCGGCAAAGGACCCGGGCCGGGAATCGAACCCAGGTCAGCTGCATGGTAGACGAGTGCCTTACCAGTTGGCCACGGCAGGGCCTGTAATCGTTTTTCAATATTAGAGAAGATGCACAGTTCAAATTCCAATGAAGCATAAACGCCTTCACCCCTTATTGTTTCTCAATACAGACCCTCTATACTATGGCATGCTCTGCCCGCTTACCTCCATCCTTCATCTCTGCGCTGGCCCAGACGTTGGCGTTCAGGGCCTGGACTATCCTCTTCACACCGGTGGACTCAGGGAAATCGTCTGTTCAAGCACAGGAAGGCACAGGTCTGGCGACGTTGCACATTGCTCTCTTGTCAACATATTCAATTTACTTTATGCCAACATTCACTTATTCACACCAATGGACTCGTCTGTTGAAGCACTGATAGCTACGGGTTTGGCTGTGTTATAAAGTACTTTCTTATGAAAGGAGTCCATTTACTTTATACTGTCTATCATGGATGAGTGGGGAGCTCATTGTATTGTCTGTTTGTGATTAGGTATCTTAAGTAGATCAGTGAAGTTGTTTACTATGTTTACAGTAAATTAATGAAAGAGAGACACAGCATTGTGCGCAATGTGCAATACACTGGGAAACCTTGAAATCATTACATAGTATTCCAGTGACTCACACCAGTAAGAAAAACTGCAACAGGCAATCAGAAACAAATTGACTGTCTCATGGGAGACAAACCAAACAGGAAATGAGAGGGGACACGTTACCATCTTCATCTGGGAGATCTTGAGGGTTGAGCTCCACCAGTTCGAAAGCATGAGACAGACACCACTGCTGGGCCTCTTGCCTGCTGACTCCTATGACACACACACACACACACACACACACACACACACACACACACACACACACACACACACACACACACACACACACACACACACACACACTTTCAACACCAGTCTCAGGCCAACTTGTGGCCGATTCCCACGCCTGGTTTAGTCACCCTGTACAGTAGTCATATGCTTTTATAAACCGTGCTGCTCGCTGTGCTTCCCACTACTTTTGTAACCACAAAAACCCCAGAACAGACCTTGACGTGACTGAAAATAAGGAAACTCCTGACCATCAAGGCCAACAGAAATAACCACACCACCATTGTTTGTGACTAATGCAAAAGTGATGCAATCTCACTTCAACATTTAAACACAAAACAAGCATGAGCTGAATTACTCACTGAGACCTCTATCGAAAATCATATGACGATATACTAACACATGTACAAACACAGAATTACACACACACACACACACACACACACACACACACACACACACACACACACACACACACACACACACACACACACACACACACACACACACACACAATGGAACACTTATTATCATCACACATGAGCTGCTTTACTCAATATGAGATTACTCAAAACCGCATGATGATGCACAACCCTTACAAAACAATAACACACACACAAAATGGGGCATTCGCCGTCATCACACACACACACACACACAAGCTGCTTTATGCAATCACATTCCCTGACAATCATATGGCTATAAACTGGTGGCAGGAGTAGTTTGAAGCTCGCACATCCAAAAAACGACTGACCTGGGAGCAAGACAACCAAATGAGAGACGCCTGAAGAAGGGTGTTCACCCGAAACATTGCATAGAAATTAATGCAAAAAAAATCCTGGTTGAAGCTTACTATAGCTATATCTCAGACATGCTCTCTTTTTATGCCCCTGCTCGAGCTCTCAGGTCCACTGATGCCAAGCTGCTAAGGACCCCCACCCCCCCGCAGAAGAAGATCGGCGACGCCGCGTTTGCCTGCTATGCGCCCAAGAGATGGAACACCCTCCCCATCGAGATCCGATCAGCCACCTCCGTCGACTCCTTTAAGAAGCAGCTGAAGACCCACCTCTTCATCCTTGCCAACTCCTAGCTGCCAAGACGTCATAGTGTCCCAGCCGCCGCAGCGCCCTTACTACTCGCAATCCAGCCCTGGCAGGGGGCTCCCCTAGGTGGCCGCTGGTCTCTGCCTGAGGTTTCTTCCTGACTACAGGGGGTCTTTTTTCTCAGACCTCACTGAGCTTTTTTTCCCCCCTCACAAACTATGAATCAAGCGAAAGGGAGTTTTTCCTCACCCCTGATGCCACCAGGGGCCGCACCTGAGCGCCCAATCTCTGTGTGACTATCTATGACTCATGATAGGCCCAGCCACTATGGACCTTACACATCTAAGAATCCTGGTCCTATCCTACGTTGACCTTATGACTCTACATTCTCTGTCTATCTCTTCTTCCTCTGCCTTCCTGCTTTTTCTGCCTCTCCTCTATACCTCTCCTTTTAAATCTATCTCTCCTCTCCTTTTAAATCTATCTCTAACAATGTTTTTTCCCATTTGTTAAGCACTTTGAGTTACATGCCTTGTATGACACAGTGCTATACAAATACAATTATTATTATTATTACTTTTTCATCTCTATCTATAAACCGGTGGCACACACATATTAACAAAATAGCGTATTCATAGACAAATACACAGAGATAAAATGGAGAACTCACCATCATCACACACGTGGTCACACACCAGAATGAGCACCTCTGGAGCCAGATCCTCCACTATCGGTAACCAAGGTGATACGTTGTTCAGCCCCTCTTTCTGCAACATCCCAAAAAATAACTGTGCATCACAATGAGGTCTGTAATATCATACTAACACAGGAATATGGAAAATGATAGGCAAGACACGTACTACTGCACTGTTGAAGTACACGATGAAGGCTTGCATAGATTGAGCAACTTCTGAGCACATCTGAAACGTGCTTGGCACGACGCACAGGCTGACGTCGGCTGTGTAGTACTTGTTTGTGATTGTCCAAGGGTACCAGACGACAGAGTTCTCCTGTTTCGATGGGTCGGGAACCGTTGATGTGCCAAGGATCTCTGTGAGAACACAACACAGAATTCTATTCTAATCAATCAACTTTCAACATGAGCATTTATTTACACAGCATAATATCACCAACTACGCAGTTGATTCCAAGTGCTTTGCATTTATTTCACACATAGGCTGTGAGGGCTGTCATGCAAGGCACCAATTAAAGAACAGCCTGGCCCATATTCAAATCTGTCCCAAATATCAGAGGATAGGCCTATGTTTGTATATGGTCTTGTTGATCTCACTTGATATAGACCTAAGGTGGCTCTGGTCAAAGTAGGCCAATGTTGCCGCCTGCTGGTGTCTATGATCCCCTAATCTGCGAAGTCATTAGTGTCTTGATTAGAACGACGACACATTAAATTAAAAAAAATAATAACATAATACTTCTACAGCCGCTCGCGGGATGAACATATGCCGTCTGCTGTGCAACATCAAGGTGACTGAACCTGTGAACTCAACACACTGAGGATCAACATACCAACAACCATTCTCCAAAGTGCAAACATCAAAACAGAGTAACGTGGTGACAGCATCTCCACTGATCACCATCACCAGGTTAAGAGTTTTTTTTTCATGCAAACAGCTGGAAGCAACTCACTCGTTCTCGTATGCCTACAATATAGGTGATGTCAACACGGTAGTGCTGACAGGTCACGAAAAAATGCATCTACCTCTTCGCAAGAGTAGCAGGAATTACATGAATATCTAGACTACTTGATAAGCTCCACTTATATGTGTTGTCATCACCTTGTTCTGAGATGGCTTTCTAAGACTCAAGAAGTCGAACCATTTTACATACGGTATAGTAATATTATGCCGTTGAGATGAATACATTCAAAAGTAGGCTAGCTACGTTGTTAGCAGGCTAGCAATCACTTGCTAGCAAACTAGCGAGCACGTAGGGCTCCAAAATGGGTTGCATGAAACTCACGTTTGATAAGCTCCTCTTCTTTAAACCCCGAATCACAACTGGAAATAAGAATGCAAGGCACTGGCTCCATTGCTGTGTCTTCTTCGGCTGACATTTCAAAATCACCACAGCAAAAACGGCACACAACCACAACACAACTGCGGACTGAAACTCTTCAACTTTGACCTTATTATCACTTCCTGCTTTTCCATTCCATTCCAGAAGCAGAAATGCCAGAAAGGCTAGACTAGAGGATATCGAGATGCAATGCTCTAGTTCTTTTGAATCAAACAGTAGTATAATTATAATCACTGACTGAATTCATGTTATTTAATAAAGTTTGATGGCAAGGAGATGGGACTTAGTTGTGGCGCATTCCAGTCGCAACCTCCTACTACGAAAAATGCTCTCTGGAATTACTTGGTCGAGGTGGAAGCACACCCCTTTTTGTGGGTATGTGACATTCTATGGTCGCAAGAGGGCGACTTCCACACGTTTAAAGAGTGCATTCGGGGCACTTCTGTGTAGAGCTCTACAGGTACCCCCTTTCACATGGTTTTATCATTGCCCTTTACTTAGGCTCTAGTGTTCCACTAAAATAAAACACAATAGCAGTAGGCCTATATGTGTTCACATATAATAATAGATTATTCACATGCTTTTGGGAATATTTAAGCTCATTTTTCGTTGATTTTGATTTCTGTTAGCCTATCAGTTATTCATTATTTATTTTGTTGTGCTATACTTTTCCTGCCAACCTGCCGCAACCCCCCTAGCAGCTCCTTGGGGCGCCTCAGGAGTCCCCAGCCGGCCCCCACTTGAAAAACCACTATGAGACACCAGTTAAGACCAAGCAGTGTATGACTGTAATAAAATTACAATCAAATCTTTCAAACAGGCTACATTTGTAACAGACCCCTTGATTACCAGGAGTATTTATTTTGTTCATGAAAATATTGATTTTCAGCAGAATTAGTTTAGTTTAGTTTATGTAGTTTAGTTCAGCAGGGACCATGCACAATAGACATTGTTTAGAGAAGTAAATAGATGGCTTGTGGCAGATTATAGCTATATATAGCTCATTTCCATCTGCAGTCCCTGGACAGATAAAACAAAAATAGTAGAGTAGTAGTAGTAGTGCTTTATTGTCACTATATAAATACAGTGAGATGATGTTTGGAAGCAACCCACAGATGCCCACAAAATTAAGATATAACAGTATGACTAATGTGATAAGAAAAATAAATAAGCTATAAAATATGCAATCAACTTGCAAGCATCCATCAAGGGATTTCTCTAGGGTTGGCTTCAGGGTCCAGCATTCACTGCCAAAGAGGAGAACAGACTCTACTGTCGCGTAGAAGAAGCTAATAATGGCAGACATGCATTTAGTCAAGGCATGAAGGGCAGTGGGTTTGGCTAGGCTCAACAGAGATATATAATTGTGTATCATCGGCGTGGCTATGAAAATCAACATTGTGCTCTCTGATGGAGCCCAGGGGCAACATATAGAGAGAGAAGAGGAGAGGGTCCAAGCAACTACCCTGAGCAACTCCAAAAGGCACATCATACTTGTTGGAGACATGTTCTCCAATGGTGACAAAAAATGCCTTCCTGTATGTTTTGAACCACTCTAAGACGTGGCCGAACAGTCCTACCCTATATTCAAGGCGGTCAATGAGTAGGCCTATTATGGTCTATCCTGTCAAAGGCTGCACTGAGGTTGAGGAGGATAGCCTAAGTGCTGTAACTTCTAGTATTGCTTATAACGGAGAGGTTTGATATAGGTCTATAGTTGTTTAAAGAATTCCGATCTAAATTAGTTGTGACCATAACATGTTTTTGTCAAACTTTCAAGAATCAGTGAAATGCACTGACTTACATTCATTCTGTATCATTGAAATAATAGACTCAGTCTCTGACTACGCGCCAAAAGGAAAAAAGTGATTTAATTCTAGGCCCTGGCAACAGTAGCTAAGCATGGATTGTTCACACGTAATAGAATGTTCAAACTAGAACGCAAGGCAGTATATAAAGTGTCTCTGGTCCAGATTTGATCAGTTCTTTGCGAACACTCTTCGAAAGCAGACGACTGTGACTTTGCTCCGCAAGCTACTCTCCATACAAAGCAGACGACTGTTTGACTTCGCTCCGCAAGTTTCTCAGCAGACGACTGTCTTTTCTTCAGATCTACCCTGTGCTGACTAAGCTAGAAAAAAATACCCTAATATTTAATATAAATACAAATAGATAATTGTTGTTAGATTTTTTTTCTTGACATCTACCGTGTGCTGATCAGTAAAGCTAAGTTGGATTAGCTAACATCGTTAGCCTGTTTACACAATTCGTTTTTGTTCAGCCAATTAGCTTATTTGAATCATATAGGCCTATTTATCGAATTGGTGGATCGGTAACAATTATTTAGCAAATTCAAATAACGGTATAAACTGACGTCTCTAATACAGTAACCTAAAGCTAATTTGGTTAGCGTTAATAGGCTGGTCCGAATTTGTTTAGTAGCCAACTGTAGTTGAAGTTGGCTGACATAGGATAGCCTTAATCGGATTGGAAAATTGACATTTTTCAAACCTTAAGGCTAGAGCTCTACTTAAATCTAGCAATTCTAGTCTAGACTGTATAATGCCATCACGGAGCAGCAGGCGCCGAGCCTCGCGGCAGAGGAGATGGTCTCTCTGGTGTTTTGCAGGTGCTGATGTGAAGGAGACGGTGGACATGGGGACGCAGACGGAGTGCCCGACCGTGGAGGTGGCCACCCAGGCGGACGGACCCGAGACGGCAGAGGCGACCACTCAGGCAGGTTGGGTGACAGCCGAGGCCAGCACTCAGGCTGCTTGTGGAACGGCTGAGGCCGGGATACAGGCAGTGAGAGTAATGGCCGAAGCTGGATGTCAATCTGTCTGGGCAACCAGCGAGGCCTCCGTCCAGGCGGCTGGGGTAACTGCTGAGGCTGACACCCAGGTGGACTCCACTGACGGTAAGATTGTGACCCTGTGTGACACCGCTGGACTGGCCATAGGGCATAGGGCGTTGCCCGGTGGCCTGACGTGTATTTATTATTTTTTTATTCAGGTCAAACTCGTTACAAACGTAGCAGGCCATATTGCCTTCCTTGCAACAGTGACAAGCAATTGTATTCTGGTGGGTACATGTATGTACATGTACTGTACTATATAATCATTTTTCAAAAAGTAAAATTCCTACAACAAACGCCATTTCAGGCATTATTCCATCATGCAAGAACCTCATCCTACCGTATGTTTCATACCCCAATAAAGTTTCTTTACAAAAATCATCTTACAGGGTTTTTTGTCATTGTCTTGCAGCGACCCCTTTGCTTGATGCTGAGCTACCAGGAGGTGAGAGTTTGTCAGATATTGCCATTAAGTTAACACCATAGGCCTACCTTAAAATAATGATAATTAAAAATAAAAAAATAAAAAACTGTTCATGTGCACAGTGGACCTAGATATAAAACTTCTCCCTTTTTACATTCACATATCAGCATCTGTCCAGAGGACAACTGGTGCTGTTCCAGGTATGGCCATTTTCATCAATACATCTCATTTTTCGCCTTGTCATTGTTTTTTAGATTATGGGGCTGTTTTTGAGGCTATATCCATTTTTACTTAATATGTTTTTGTGCAATATTATTATTGCAGACTCCGGCTGGGCGGTCCAGAACATGTACCAGACGGTGGCTTTTGAGTATTCTGAGTTCTTCCGCAACGGCCAGATGGTGAGATCATTTTTCTTGTTAGATATACTTTATATAGTATGGGAAGTCATTCTCCAAGACTGTGATTTAGGTAGCTAATCTTAACTGGTTGAATATACCTGTCAGGAACATACATGTAGCAGGGATTTTACTTTCCTAACCTGGGATGTCTGGCTCTGCTTGCTTGTGTCTGCATGTGTGTTGTAGTGGGTGGAGGTGAAGCTCAGGTGTGAGGAGAGGCGTGAGGGTCCGTACCTCAGGCAGTACTGGTACCTCATCAACAACTGTTCCCAAGAGACAGCTGAGGTATTCTGTCAAGACATTATCTTTTTTTTCTTCCCTCTGTTTGTTGCTGTCTGTTATGCCTGTCTGTGTCTTTTGTTTGGTACCAGCGTTTGTATGGCACACACAATTTCCCCATGGAGACAATAAAGTTCTACTACTACTACTATTTATGTATTAAGACATGGAGTGCTTATATATAGTGATTATATGATACAAAAGGCTATGATTTCTTTATTTTTGTGTGCTTACTTGGACTTAATTGATATCTTTTGCGAATAGGGTATTTATATCCCCGAAACGCGGAGCGTCGGGGATGTAATGGTTTTGCGTGCGCCGCCGCCGCGTCCGCCGCCGCCGCCGCGTCCGCCGCCGCGTCCGCCGCCGCGTAAGGTCTTTCGTGTTAACGCGATAACTTTTGAACGGATGTTTGGATTTGTCCCAGATTTTTTGGGTGTATGCTCTAGGGCAGGTTCATGAACTGATTCGAGTTTGGAGGTCAACACTTTCAAGATGGCTGAATTCAAGATGGCCGAATTTTTGTTTGGTCCATAACTTCTGACCGGGTGGATGGATTTGTCCCAGATTTGGTGTGTGAATGCTCTAGGGTAGGTTCATGAACTGCTTCGACAAAAATACTGAATCAAACAAAGATATCGCAAACCACGCCCACTCAATACAAAAGCGTGTGCTCAAGTTGGGTCTCCTAAGGGGGCGTTGTCCCCTACTTCTTCTTCTCTTTTTGAGGTGTTTGCGCAAGACGTGCGCTACCGCCATCTACAGCGCTAAGGGGACTTCATTGATTCTCAACATCAGGACTCCGAAGGTCTCCTAACCGAAGGTCTCCTAAAGGGGCGTTCACCCGACATAAAGTGGATACCGGAAAAGAAACAAAATGACGCTTCTTGGTTACATCCACTTTCTTTGGCTTCGAGTTGGGAGGTCAACACTTTCAAGATGGCTGAATTCAAGATGGCCGAATTTTTGTTTGGTCCATAACTTCTGACCGGGTGGATGGATTTGTCCCAGATTTGGTGTGTGAATGCTCTAGGGTAGGTTCATGAACTGATTCGGGTTTGGAGGTCAACACTTTCAAGATGGCTGAATTCAAGATGGCCGAACCGGGTGGATGGATTTGTCCCAGATTTGGTGTGTGAATGCTCTAGGGTAGGTTCATGAACTGATTTGAGTTTGGAAGACAACACTTTCAAAATGGCGGAATTTTCATTTGGCCCATAACTTCTGACTGGGAGGATTGATTTGCCCGGTAACACCTTATTTTAATGGTTCACCATTTCAGTGAATCTACCATATTAGGTACAGTGTAATAACCAATGTAACAATATTTAATACCATGTAATACTAGTGTAATACCAGTGTAACAATATGCAATATCAGGTACAGTGTAATAACGAGTGTAACAGTATGCAATACCATGTAATATAGTGTAATACCAGTGTAACAATATGCAATACCATGTAATACCACTTACGCACAAACACATGATGTAAGTTTAAAAAATGGCGGTGTTACACTGGTTATTACACTGTACCTAATGTGGTATATCCACTGAACCATTAAAACAGTATTACCATTTGCCCCATTTTTTGCTTCATTTTCACAATAGTCGTTTGGTTTTAAGCCTATGCACGTCATGTCACGTCTGTATGTATCATATACGTTTACAAAATGGTGGACGGGAGTGGTAGGAATGATGGGGAACTGGAAGCGCCGCGTTTTGGGGATATACCTTAAGCAGTCGAAGGCGACTGCACAGGCAGTCTAGTTTTCATTGTGGCCAGTTTGATGGGTACCGTTTTAATCCTGTTTTTAATTTGCTTTGTTCGTTACTGTTTTTCATTTTACTGGGTTTTTTTTAATTGTTGGCATACTTTGAGTTACATGGTATGTATGAATATGTGCTTTACAAATAAAATCATTATATCCCCGAAACGCGGAGCGTCGGGGATGTAATGGTTTTGCGTGCACCACCGCCGCGTCCGCGTCCGCGTCCGCGTCCGCGTCCGCCGCCGCCGCGTAAGGTCTTTCGTGTTAACGCGATAACTTTTGAACGGATGTTTGGATTTGTCCCAGATTTTTTGGGTGAATGCTCTAGGGCAGGTTCATGAACTGATTCGAGTTTGGAGGTCAACACTTTCAAGATGGCTGAATTCAAGATGGCCGAATTTTTGTTTAGCCCATAACTACTGACCGGGTGGATGGATTTGTCTCAGATTTTGTGTGTGAATGCTCTAGGGTAGGTTCATGAACTGATTCGAGTTTGGAAGACAACACTTTCAAAATGGCGGAATTTTCATTTGGCCCATCACTTCTGACTGGGTGGATTGATTTGCCCGGTAACACCTTATTTTAATGGTTCACCATTTCAGTGAATCTACCATATTAGGTACAGTGTAATAACCAATGTAACAATATTTAATACCATGTAATACTAGTGTAATACCAGTGTAACAATATGCAATATCAGGTACAGTGTAATAACGAGTGTAATAGTATGCAATACCATGTAATATAGTGTAATACCAGTGTAACAATATGCAATACCATGTAATACCACTTACGTACACATGATGTAATGAAAAAAAATGGCGGTGTTGAGAGATGAGATGATATGTTTTTATTCAATATCATAGCAGATGAAGGAGACATACAGCGATTGTTTGATTGCCATTGATATTGAAAAGGAGAAAGCCCTTAAAAGCTGCACGAAGCTGCTTAACAGTAGGGAAACCCAAGGAAAAGGAAAACACAGGAATAGCCACAAAATAAAACAACACAATACACACAAAACAAAACAAAAAATCCCTTCCAAACCCCACCCAACCCCAACCCATGAGACCACAGGAGAAATCATGTACATGGTGTTTTTGTGAAATCATTGTGGCTTACTATCTATAGTGAATCTATTGGGAATATGTGAGTAATAATTTCCGTTTGAGTGTTTTTTTAAAAACTTTCAAGGAGTTGCATTTTTTAAGCTCTTGATCAAGCTGGTTCCATATTTGGAAGCCTCTACATGATATGCTAAGGCTGGTACATTTTAGTTTTCTTTTTTTTCCCCAGAAAAGATTTCTGTCTCTTGTGTTATGTCTGTGGAGGGGATTGCAGATAGGTATCAGTTTTTGTAAGCAGGCATTTGATGGTTTGACGACTTGAAAAATGGTGCAGGCATTGAGAAATATGTTAAGGTCCTCAAGCTTTAGGATATTTGCAGATTGGAATAGAGGACCTGATGGGTGTCTGTAGTGTGTCCAGAAAATGATGCGGATGACCTTCTTTTGTAGGGATTTTAATTTCTGTATATAAGTAGGAAATGTATTGCACCAGATGATGTTACAGTAGTGAAGATGTGGTTCAAAAAGTGATTTGTATAATGTGAGTAGTGCTGTACGTGGGAGGTAGTGTCTGAGTTTGTAGAACAGGCCAGAAAATTTGGATAGTTTATTTATGAGAAGTTCGATATGGTGTTTAAAGTTGAGGTTTTCATCTATATGTACTCCAAGAAATTTGGTGTGACTCACTCTCTTTATTTCGTCCCCATCAATTTTGAGGCATGAGTTGTCTGTTTGTTTTTTATTTTTATTTTTAGTAGAGTGAAATAGGATGTAGTTGGTTTTTTGTGTGTTTAGGGAGAGCTTATTGCATTTCAGCCATAAACTGATTTTTCCTATTTCCTCGTTGGCCATTGATAGCAATATAGATGGGTCATGGTGTGAGAGAAGAAGATTGGTGTCATCGGCGAATAAGACTTTCTTGAAGTTATTAGTTGAGTTGGTGAAATCATTCATATAGATGATGTAGAGTAGGGGTCCCAAAATAGATCCTTGGGGTACTCCGTGGTTTATAATTTTTTCTTCTGAATTAATGCCTCTTACTCGTACATATTGTTTTCTCTCATAAAGATAACTTTTGAACCAATCTAGAGCTATCCCTCTGATGCCATAAAACTTGAGCTTTTCCATTAAAATATCCAAGTTGATTGTGTCAAAAGCTTTTGATAAGTCTAAAAATACCCCAATAGAAATTTCTCCTTTTTCAAAAGAGTCATGCACACTGTCAATGAGATCCAGTACTGCCATACATGTTGTTCTATTTTTCCTGAAGCCATATTGTGAAGAGTGTAGTATATTGAACTTATCTAAATATTTATTAAGTCTGGTGTGCACTGTTTTTTCATAGATCTTAGAGACTGAGGGTAGTATTGAAATTGGTCTGTAGTTGTTGAGATCATTTTTGTGGCCAGATTTGTAAAGTGGGATGATTTTTGCGACTTTGGCCTGTTTGGGAACGAAACCTGTTGACAATGACAAGTTGATACAGTGGGATAGTGGACCAGCAATTTCATTGTTGATGGTTTTTAGAATGGTGTTGCATATGTTATCAGTGCCTGATGACTGAGAAGTCTTCAGGTGTGCAATGGTTTCAGATATTTCAATGTCAGTGGTAGGTGTAAGATAGAAAGATTGTGGTTGGCTGTTCAGTAGAAAATGGCTATATGATATAGTAGGTGGTGTGACTATACTTTGGGCAAGATTTTCCCCAGTGGTGATAAAATGAGAGTTCATGATCTCATTCATGTGGAAAACAGTGGACCCTGGGTATGTCTGGTGAGGCGGGATGTGAGGCAGGGTGTCAGGGAGAACAGGTTTTTTTGGGCCTTTCCCGAGTACACTGTTAAGAATTGTCCATGTTTTTTTGGCTTCACCATGTGATTTGGCCAGACTTTCTGTAAAATATGTCTGTTTGGCCTTTCTGATCATATGAGTGAGTTTGTTTCTAAATTGTGTAAATTTCAGTTTGTTTTCTTCAGTTGGTTTATTCATGAATTTTTTGTATAGACTGTTTTTACTAGAGATAGCTTTTTTGATGTCCCCTGTAATCCAGGGGTTTTTATGGGTGGTGTTCTTAATAGTCTTCTCGGGAATGGTATGTTGTATAGCATTTTGAATGTCTTTAATTAGAAGTTCATATGCCATGTTAGGGTCATAACAGCTGTAGATGTGGTCCCATGTTTTGTGCTGCATGTATGTACGTAGGTTAGTCAGTGTTTTTTCATTCAGTACCATAATTTTGTCTTACACTGTGTTACACTGGTATCACATTGTATTAAATATTGTTACACTGGTTATTACACTGTTATTACACTCTACCATTTGCCCCATTTTTTGCTTCATTTTCACAATAGTCGTTTGGTTTTAAGCCTATGCACGTCATGTCACGTCTGTATGTATCATATACGTTTACGAAATGGTGGGCGGGAGTGGTAGGAATGATGGGGGACTGGAAGCGTCGCGTTTCGGGGATATACCTTAAGCAGTCGAAGGCGACTGCACAGGCAGTCTAGTTATTATTATTATTATTATTAGTAGTAGTAGTAGTAGTAGTAGTAGTAGTAGTAGTAGTTGTTGTTGTTGTATAGCTGTCATATCGATCCTGCAGTTGTCATATCTATCCTTGTTCCATTGATGCTCAGCTGTTTTGCTTTATTTCAGGGATTCCTGCCCTACGCCAACGGAGAGCTGCTCACTTACATTGAGGTACATTGAGATACATGCACTTTTGCTGGAGAGAGCAGCAGATCTGAACACATTACCTACACACCCTGCACTGTATGAGTAGCATTCTAGCAGATTCTAAGCATTTGTTGTTTGTTGGTTTTATTGTCCTTGTAGTGGTACTGTGGGAGCATCACTGCGGTGTACTCACACATCCACACACAGATGACCACAGTTATGGACATAGGAGGACTCCTGGTATTGACTCTTCATAACTTCAAATTATTTACTGTATGGAATTTATTACTTATGGATGTTTAAAAAATAAATATTAACAATATCATGCCATGCCATGAATGTGTACAACAGTACGGCGAGACATCGACCAGCTGCAGGGGTCTGTCCATGGACGCTGCTGGAACCTGGACTCGCCTGGAGAGGACCGACACTCTGCGGATGCCCCTGGACCAGTTCTTCACTCCTCAGCCGGACCCTGATGACGACTCTGCTGGCCTCTTGGAAATCGACTGGTATCCTGGTGATGACTCTCCTGGTCCTAATCCTGACGCTGATGGGTTCGACGCTGATGGTTTCGATGCTGATGGATTCGACGCTGATGGATTTGACGCTGATGGTGACAACGCTGGATTCGACGCTGCTGATGACGACTCTGCTGATGACGACGCTGCTGATGACGACACTGGATTCGACGCTGCTGATGACGACGCTGGATTCGACGGTGATGATGCTGCTGATGACGACGCTGGATTCGACGCTGCTGATGACGACGCTGGATTCGATGCAGCTGAAGGATTCGTCAAAGTTGCTGCTGTCGGCTCTCCTGCTCCTGGTCCTCACGCTGCTGATGCTGCTGCTGCTGCCGACAACTCTACGGCCCCTGGATTCGACGATGCTGATGCTGCTGATGACGATGCTGGATTCGATGCTGCTGATGACGCCGTTGGATTGGACACTGGATTCGACGCTGCTGATGGATTGGAGGACGCTGCTGCTGTCGGCTCTCCTGCTCCTGGTCCTCACGCTGCTGATGCTGCTGATGCTGATGCGGCTGGTACTGATGCTGCTGCTGCTGACAACTCTACGGCCCCTGGATTCGACGATGCTGCTGGTTGGTCTGGTGCTCTCTCTGCTGCTGCCTCCGTTGCTAGCCAGGTTCCCTCTGTGTAGTAAGTATAGTGGTCTTGAATTTTGTAAAAGACAGAAATAAATGGCTTCAAAGACAGTGTGATGACTGTCATGTATCATTGACTAAAAACACCATTTATTAATCTCACCAAAACATTCTGTCGCCCCTCCATAGCTACCTCTTCCAGTCCACCGGTCTGGGGGACTTCCCCCTGAGGCTTGCTGGACTGAGGGACGCCTTCGCTGTGAGTACAACAGTCAATAGTCTGAAATGTCCAAGACAAATTATTGTCAGAGATGCCGATGACACTGTAAATGTTTTGCTTTGTGTAGGTCTTGCTTGAGCAGCCAGAGACAGCCAACTTCATCGCCGTGACAGGGTCCATGCTCCTGAAGAACTTGGCCACCCTCAATGGAAAGGTAATGATTTCAGGGAGGATGTAATGTCATGGGACTAGATTTTACTGATTTTGGAGTTGAAGAGTCAACACATTTAGCTTGGATGACAACTACAACAGACGTGAATGTAAAGTTACACTCTTTAAACAGAAGTCCCCTCTGTTCTGCTTTACTGTATCTGTCTTCAGGATGCTGGTGCAACTCAGCAGGCCTTTGACGAGGTGGTGGCCTTCGCCCAGGCACCGACTCCCACCATCACCACTGAGCTCCTGGAGGTTGGGGTACGTCAAACTTTTTTAAACACATCGGTTCACAATCCCACAATCTAATATAAATTATCTGACAAATAATCTGCATCATATCTTTTTGATTCTAGATCCACCAGCTCAACCTCCTGGATGTGGTCTTCGAGCTGCTGCTGTTCAGAAACCTAGAGTTGGCGTATGTGCGGCTGGTCCTTGTACGTCATGCCAGATCTTACTGTTGGTTATTGATATATACATACATGTATATTTACTAAGTGGTTCATCCGACTGACTCCAGCCTTTGTTGTTGTTTCTCCTGTAGCAGGCACAGGGCGGGTTCCTGGATCATCTGGCAACAGTGGTCCAGTCCCTCCTGCCCTCTGAGGCGTGGCCACCCCAGGCAGCCCAGTGCTGGGAGCTCCTGCAGGTAACCACCCTTCTCACCACTCGTCACCTTTCTGACATCGTACCTAAGTGCCTGTAGCCTGTTTGATTAAATGAGTTGTTTTACTCTATCTAAACTGACTTTATTGTTTCGATCCTAGTCTGAGGCTATCTCCTTCGTGTTGGAGATCCTGTCCCTGGACGTGTCAGCGTACCACCAGCCCCAGCACCTGGCCCAGAGGGTCTTCAGCAGCCTGGAGCGCCGCATCGACCAGCTGCTGAGCGTGATGCCCTCTGGCTAATATCCCTTTCCCTCTTTAGTTTCGGTTTTGAAGGGTTTAGTTACTTAGGCTTAGTGGGGATTAGATTTTAGTGCACAAAACTTGGTACTTAGGACTGTATGGGTTTAGTTTCCTAATGCGTAGAAGGGTTTCAGTCTAGTGTTTAGTATAAATGGGTCAACTAATTGCGTTGTAAGGTAAAGACCTCTGTAGGGTTTAGGTTTCAGAATGAGGGTTTTGCTTTTAGGTTTTGGTTCTATGATTTAATATGGGTTTTTTTGGTGATTAATTGCAATTAGTGTTTAGTATTTTCGGTGGGGTAGGCCAGGGCATTTGTTTATCTATGGTATAGTGTGGGTTTGAACTAGTTTTTAGTTTTCAATATGATTTTTTCAGCTTTACCCAGGTACTTAGTTTGGTTAATTATGACTGGAAAGTAGGATTTCATTTTAGTATAATGGACGGTTATTTTGAGCGGTTAGCTTTCTCGTGTTTAGTGGGTTAGTGGATGGATTAGCTGTAGTTTTGATTGAGGGTTAGTAGTTGGATTTCGTATGTTAAAGGGGCCCTATTATGCTATTAAGGATAACTTTCATTGTTAATATAGTTACAGGACAAGTGCATTATTTTGAACATTAAAGCCCCCTTTTTTTAGTTGTCTACAATGTTCTAGAGCCCCCCTCAGTGTTTTTTGACGTTTGCTGCTTTCTCCATTCTCCATTATTTGGATTTAGTCTCAATTGGCTTTACAATGGCTGTCTATGGATATCTAATGTATTCATAAAAACCAACCTAAACATTTGTTTTCAAAAGTATGCATCTCACTAAGTGGTTAGGGGTGTTCACTGGCATTGAAGGTGAATCAGCTTGAAGGGGAAATACGGCTTCTGTCATTTTTTATTTCCAATTTTGTGAATAGAAGAAAAAAACGTATTTACAAAATGCTACATAAAACATGGAAACGCCATGTTTCACTACGAAAATTGTTATGGAAAACCAGTAAATACCCTTGAACATTTAATGAGTTGCATATTTTTTGGGGGGGAAATGCTGGTGTGGTTTTAAGAACAGATTTGTATGTATGCAAAGCCAAAAACCTTTGGACAACCCAACTGAAATTCAGTGGGGATTTGTGAATGGTTCTCATTGGCTAATGCTCCATTTTACTCAAATGTATTCTGCCCAAGCTCTGCACCCCCTCCCTCTCGGTCTATCTGTCTTTTTCTGCAGGTGGTGTTCCCTGTTGGGGCCATGCAGGACCAGAGTCTAGGACCAGGGCATGCGGACCCCTGATGACAACAACCATGAAAGCTGAAGATGGCCCCAGAAGACCAGCCCTAGAAGGATCCACACATTGAAGATGACCACCAATGACCAGCATAGAGGATCCACACACTGAACGTGAACCTAGAAGACCAGCATACCAGGATCCACACACTGAAGACAGTGGCAGAAGAATTACACACCTGGCCCCAGGGCAAACCACTGATAGGGCCCCCCATACAGCCTGCCAAGGTCACAATAGGGCCCCCACTATCAATACGGGAGGGCCCTGGGCCCAGGGGCAAATGCCCTGCTCGCCCCTCCTATAGCTCCGCCCCTGACTGAAGACGACCATAGAAGACCAGAGACCCACAGCATGGAGAAGTTACATCATCATCATCTCACAGCTTGACAGAAGACAGAAGATATTTTTTAATGATCTGGACATATCTGATGACAAAACCAACACGGAATACATGAAAACCCAATGAAAATGGACAATTTTTCAACATGGACATTCTTTATGATCACGTCATACTTTTTTCCGCCTTAGTAAATGATGTTTTTGACTTTGAAAAAGCACTTGTATTTTAGTCATCTCTTCTTTTATAAGACACTTTTGTTTTGTAGTTGATTTGTATCAAATCATGGTATTACTCCCCTAAAAATGAACGCACTATCTGTACATAAAACATTTTGTGTATGCTTGTTTATTTTGGTAAAGAATTTTTGTATGTTTCATATCTTGTGAAATGTCAGTAGCATATGATTATTTTATTGTATTTTAAATTATATCCTCCATGTATATGTATTTGGAAATTAACTTGCTTCCTACTGGATTTACCGTAAATTACCCAGAATAAGCAGGTCACAGATTCTCTTGATGCTGTTAGTGAATCTAAGATGTCGTCAACAAAAAGTAGAGAAGATCTAATAAGTAGCAAACACGAGCAACATGGAAACCATTCAAAATGTTTGCAGAGTGTTTGAAAGATGTCTTTTCTCAGTTTTGGAAATTGAGGTGAAGTATTGAGATGTACTATAAGAACTCGAATTGCTTCATCAAATCATGGTTCAATCACATACAATCCTTTCAATAAAAACAGACATTTTGTTGGAAATGAATAAAAATGTGTCATTTCTATGCAACCAGTGCCCCCTATTGAAGAAAATAAATCCAACATGCTTCTTTTCAGTCCACATGCTGCATAGTATGAGTTAAGGTAAATCAGCCTGCTGAACAAATCTTGAAACGGGTCAGACCACAACACTGCTGTTGAATGTTGAATTTAGCATACACTTCCATTAAATGTAATTTAACACTATAGACCCACATTTTATACTTTCTAGAGTGTATTTGGTATTGCTCCAAAGACTTTGAAAGTGGGTTACAATAATACAGTACAGTATAAAACCAATTATACATGGGTATACACTGGTATTTATGATTAACACTACAAATTAAATAACCCTGTTTGGTGTGGCTATCATCCCAATGAGAGAGCTTTGGAGATGTGTGACAGTTAAGTAGGCCTACTTCTGTCCTGGGCAGTCATGGGTGAGCGGTTAGGGCGTCAGACTTGCATCCCAGAGGTTGCCGTTTCGACTCCCAACCCGCCAGGTTGGTGGGGGGAGTAATCCACCAGTGCTCTCCCCCATCCTTCTCCATGACTGAGGTACCCTGAGCATGGTACCGTCCCACCGCACTGCTCCCCATGGGGCGCCACCGAGGGCTGCCCCCTTGCACGGGTGAGGCATAAATGCAATTTCTTTGTGTGCGGTGTTCACTTGTGTGCTGTGGAGTGCTGTGTCACAATGACAATGGGAGTTGGAGTTTCCCAATGGGCTTTCTTTCACTTTTCACCACTGCATTCAGCCTACAGCTGTGGTTTTCCAATTTATGTTTCTATTTGTGTTATGAGCTTTGGTTTCACAAGGAGTTTTAGAATCATATTTTTTAGAATCTTACAATTAATATATCTTAAGCAGAATGAATATAAATAAATACACAATAACACTAAATTAATGGTGGTGGATGAGAAAATCCTGAAACGTGCCATTCCAGTTCCAGCCATTCATGTAGACAAATCAACAGCATAATAGACATAAATAATCCTTTCGAGTACGGTATATGGAGGTCTGTATGACCATTGTGTTGTCAACGGAGGCAGTGACAACACTGACTTATGTACTCCACCCATGGGGCACCTAAGTCACGCCCTCTACTTCCTGGTTCATGGGGCAGGGGGAGTCAAAAAATAATTACTGGGCTTGAAAATTAGTAGTTTTTTGACACCAATCCAAACCTTGGACCTCCACCTATGCACCACAAATCCAAAAATCACTCATTTTCGAGCCCAGTAATCATTTTTTGACTCCCTCTGCCCCATGAACCAGGAAGTAGAGGGCGTGACTTAGGTGCCCCATTCTCTAAGGGAGTGTGTGTGTGTGTGTGTGTGTGTGTGTGTGCACCTCTTCCTTCCCCACTGAAAATCAACACTTTGGCAGTGCTTATGTTAACACTGAATAAATGCACACAGCAGCATTGATGGACATTGATGGCTTTTTCCAGCACTTTGTGCGTTCTCCGTATTACGAAGGAGCATTAGGATCAATAGGAGAAATATTTTTTTGCAAATCTCTGAGAAAGAAACTCTGAATTTTCGAGAAAAAAGTCAAAATTTTCGAGGAATAAACTCGCAAGTTTTGAGAAATTAAGTTGAAAATGTAAAAGTCAAAACTTTCGAGAAATAAAGTCGAAAGTTTTTAAATGCAAAGTCAAAAGTTTTGACATTAAAAGTCGAAGATTTTGAGAAATTGTCAGCCCACCGGGAAAATAGCCTGTAGGGCCCTACCATGGCTGATATGGTAGGGCACACGTTAATCACTCGGCCGACCCGGGTTCGATTCCCGGTCAGGGTCCTTTACCGGTCCTACCCCATCTCTCTCTCCCAGCTCACTTCCTGTCTCTTCTTCACTATCCTGTCTCACAAAAACCAATAAAGGCTGAAAAGCCCCCAAAAATACTTTAAAAAAAAGAAAAAAAAAGAAAATGCCTTGTAGGCCTACATACAGTATATCAGATTTCCAGTCCAGACCTTCAGCCAGTCTTGGGACAAATGTAACCCAAACCCCTTACACACTTGTTCAAACTAAAGGGGTTGGGCAAAATAATGAAAACGCCTGTCTAGTGGGGGAAGTTTTGTGGCTCAAGTGGACCAGCCTGTTGGCCAATCTTTATTAAGTAAGGTGATGTGTGAAGATTCAATTAGCAGGGTAAGAGTTTTGCTCATGATTTTACACTGAGGATCTCCCAAAGATGTTTAGTTTACATGCATGAGTTTACTCCTAACGTGTGGATTGATCGATTAAAAAAAATCATGATGGCAAAATAGAGTATGACAAACACATTGCATCATGGGAAAACAAAAAGGTCACAATATTTATTTCAAACAAAAGAACACCCATTTGTGGTACAGTTGGGTTGTACTGTTGTTAAACAAAGCAACTACAATGCATCACTGACTCCGACAGAAAGGTTTGGATAAACACCTCCAACATCTCTAAACTAGTTAGAGCTCCAAGAAAAATGTCATTTGTTTTAGCAGGTGAACCTTCTTCCATTTCTCCTCAGGTCCAGGAGAAAGTAGACACATCCCACAATGCAGGGTTGGCATGAGAGGGTGGGAGTGTGTGGTTGCAGGGTAGGGGGTGCTATAGTGTGGTTTGCCACACTAGTCATAGTCTCCTGCGTCTCATGTCCACAAGTGAAACTGAGGGGGGCACACACACTAGGCTCCTCCGATGAGCAGTACTCATCTCTCTCTTTACACGCACACACACACACACACACACACACACACACACACACACACACACACACACACACACACACACACACACACACGATAAGGTTGGAGCCAAACTGCCCTCTGCTTAGTCATCAGCCATGTCCACGTCTTCCTGTAGCTTTTGGACCATCTTCTCCTCCATGGCTTTGCCTTTGCCTGAGGGACCAATAGCACAATCAAACATTTAACATCTTAAGACTTACAAAATAATAATTGAAAAAAAAGAACAAACAAACAAAAAACAATACATTGCCAAACAGAAACAAGTCCTACATGCAGCAAACATGTTTGGTTTCGCCCAGCGACTTAATGTTATTAACTTATTTCACATGCAGGGCATTGATTGCAGTCCCCAATATGAGGGGTTAGTCATTTATGGTATGGGATTAAAATATGTAACCTTCTGATTCCAAGGCCAATTTCATACTAATTAGGCCGCCCCTGTACTGGTGTAGCATGGCTCTCACAGAACGGTGAGTATGTGAAGCTCCGGTGCCCCCTTGTGGAGCAGAGCTACACACACTACCGTCTGGTACACTGCCAGAGAGCACGCGTTGACTCCAGCCAGAAAACAGACAGAGCATTTATTGCTTCAATATCAACGGCAGTTCACATTGAGGAGTCACAGGACAGATTATAGACTATATTGACTCTTTAGAGATTAAAAGAAAGTTTTTGAAGGAATTTGTTGGTGATGAGGCCGTACAGATGCAATAAATGTTCCATCTATTTTCTGTCTGGATCCATTGTATGCCCTGATGGTGTATAAGACAGTAGTGTGTGTGGCTCCGCTCCACCAGGGGACTCCAGAGCTCCACACACACACACACACACACACACACACACACACACACACACACACACACACACAGCGTCTGGTGAGAACCAGGCTAATACTGGTGTTGTTGAATCCGCATTCACATTCCCAGCTTTGAAATTCAGAGCCTGAAACCTGTCAAATTCGCAGGGC
Source organism: Engraulis encrasicolus (assembly GCF_034702125.1). Lineage (NCBI taxonomy): Eukaryota > Metazoa > Chordata > Actinopteri > Clupeiformes > Engraulidae > Engraulis > Engraulis encrasicolus. The sequence goes on from NC_085860.1 coordinate 4,063,721, forward strand.
TAAATAATCTCAGCCATGGTGCCTAGGTTATGTCCATACAGAGTTGGAAAGTGAATTATGCATACAATGGTCAATACGATCAAAATACTTACTTGTCTAACAGTGAAGTGATATCAGTTATTTTTAGGGCTGTCAAACGATTAATTTTTTTGATCGCGATTAATCTCATAAAAATATGGAAGTTAATCGCGATTAATCGTTATTTATTTTACATTTTTTAAATGGTTAGTTTGCAATTCAAGATAGTTGAAACCATTAATGCACAGTATTTCTGATCACTATGTCTTCTTTGGCATAAAACAAGGATCGAGACAAAGACTGATTTGTTTTGCCTTTCAGGCCATTCATTTATTTTTTTCCAATACTTCTTAGTTCTTAGAACTCAATATAATCTTAAACATTACTGTTAACTAAAAAAAATCATACATAAAAGTAATTATTCACCTATAAGGATAAGAGTTTAGTCAAGTAGTTGCCAATAACTGACACATAACTGTCAAATAATTGCAAAGCTGTAACAATGTTTTACATTTTTCAGAACTGCCCCACACAGTCTCCCCAATTTTTAAATGGCAGTAGCGCATGTCTTGCGCAAACACCTCAAAAAGAGAAGTAGGGGACAACGCCCCCTTAGGAGACCCAACTTGAGCACACGCTTTTGCATTGAGTGGGCGTGGTTTGCGATATCTTTGTTTGATTCAGTATTTTTGACGCGACCTGTGAAGCGACCACAAAATGCGGAAGTAGCCACTTTGCGTCTTTGTGTCGAGGCGTGCGAGTTGAGTTTGTGTTGTTATCAGCGAACTATCAGCGAGCTATTTCATCATGGCTGGTGAGAAGTTGAATCGTGACGAAGTTCTGAGCATGTTATTTGGCTATTCTGACTCTGAAGGACAGTTTTTATCTCACGAGGATGATAATGATCGGACGAGCACTCTTTGTTAGCTTGCGCTCCCTCCATTCAGCCCCCGGTGATGCGGATAGCCACCTATCCGGACGCAAACGCAATAATCCTGGGATCAGACAAACACTGTTCACCAAGCAGCAAACACACACTCATTCTGTCCCTCTTTCTGACTTCTACTGGGTGGATGGCAGCGGCGAATTTGGCCATATCTCCGTATGGAGAGAACGCACGGTGAAGAGAAGACGCATAGGCAACCCTAAAACTACATTAATATTTTAGACTCGTTGTTGGCAATCAGACTGGTCACAGTGTTTTGACTGTCTTTGTAAGAGTTATACAAATCAGCAAAACAGCAAATAAAGACGAAAGAGAGGGCGATATATTTCTCTCAAATGGGGGAGAGGGTGGAAGGGCGCTGCGCTCTCCACGCGAGGGGGCAGGGATTGTGTTCCTGATCGGCTTCAGGTGTCAGGCTATAACGTAGCCTAATTACGTTGGACACAATACTATGGACATAATACTTATGATGTCATACCCATTATGTTGACAGTTTGCCCATTAGTTTTGTGAAATGTAAGTGACAAACTGTAGAAGTCACTGAGCTAGACTGTGCCATAATCAACCATTTTACTGCCCAGACAGTGCTAAGCCGACTACTAACAGAGGAGCTGCATATGGACGGTAGAAGTGGGGAGATTCTGGCGAAGTCTAATCGCGATTAAAAAAAATATTCGCGATCAAGAATGTTATTAATCTAATCGCGATTAACGCGTTAATATTGACAGCCCTAGTTATTTTACTTAACTATAGCGTCTTTAAATGGAGGGAATAAAACACATACCAGCATGTGGTGCTCTGATGAGGTGGATGTTTTTCTTGACCTCCTGGATGGCCTCTTCCTTCTCCAGTTCCTTGCCCTTCTTCAGTCTGTTTGAAAATAACAACAAGGTTCGGTTGTCATTTCCGTGTGCTTACTGGCTCTGGTGGTGCAAACAGAGCCCCATCCACTTGCGAAAGCAGATGCATTATTATGGACACCATTGGGGGATGCCCCCTTGCACGGGTGAGGCATAAATGGAATTTTGTTGTGTGCAGTTAGTGAACACTTGTGTGCTGTGGAGTGCTGTGTCACTTACAACAACGACAATGGGAGTTGGGAGTTTCCCAGTTGAGCTTTCATTTACACAGAAATCAGTGACATATGCTTACCTGTTCATGATGAAGCGGGCCTGTCGTTTGCGCTTGATGTCCTCAACCTTCTTCATTGCCTCCACTATGAAACAGGGGAAAGAAAAATGTCAGGGCCTATGCATGAAAATGTGCTACCATAATGATATAATTAGACCTATTTGTATTTTACTGAAAATCATTACAAAAGGTTTCAACCATAGAAAAGTATTTACCCGTCTTGCTCCACAGCTCTCTCTGGTATTTGATTGGAATATTTCTGCGCTTCTCAAACTCCAGGGCGTTATCCTGGCATATGAACACATACGGTATGTGGTTTAGATTAAATACAACATATACATTTTTGCTCATTGATCAAACATAAATACACAAAATGTCAGACACTCACCACTGTTAACTCTTTGCCAGCTGCTTTTCTGAACGCCTTCGTCCACCTTGTCTTTCTTGGGTTGCGCTTCTTCTTGAAGTTTTTGTGACATTTTGACTTGCAAAATCTGAAGACCTGATATTCAATTAAAAAGACATCAAGATTGTGATTAATGTTAGGTGTAATACAGATATCTACGTAACTAAAATGCGCTTCATGACAGCCAGAATCTTCAACATTCCATGTGTCACAGCTTTACGTAAACAAAGATGGCAATGTCAGTTTAATTCGCTGATGTTAAAATAAACCTCGACAAACCTGGCTGACGGGAGCAACATCACACTATGTGAGGCAATAATTTGCAACTGATGTATGTGGACAGACCTAAATTGGACTAGGAACGTGCATGAGTGTGTGTGTGTGTATGTGCAACGACTAGCAACATTGCTGCATGCTAACAATTTTGCCACTGTCCCCCACGTCGACCAAACACGTTAGAAAAACGGTCATACATCCAATTTCCAAGACATACCTTGCAGTCGTTACGAACAAACATCATTCCATGACCCGGGTAGACCGGTCCGGAGCAAAAGTAACACTTTTCAATGCGCATTTCGACTAACTAAAGCGCAGGGATTTTAATCACGATGTTTTTCATCCATGTGTTCGTTCAATAAGGATGTGCGTCACAACACCGTTTCCTGTTGCTGGATACATCACAGTCCCTTTCTCCAGAGCTCTGCCTTTCTCGTGTAATGAGTGCCATCTGCTGGTGCAGAGGTGTCATCGTGTCAACTTCTTCAAGAAAGAGACAGCTGATTGTATGTAGCCTACAGTATGTGTAGTACTACACTACTTTACAGTGGTGGACAAAGTAAAAGTAGGCCTAAAAGTAAAATAAATGTTAAAAAAAGAAACACAGTTTCTTTCCAACACAGGTTACTTATCGGAGTTAAAAGTAGACCAATGTAGGCCTACTTGTCTTACGATAAGCTGATTTTGCACATGTTGAATTGAGTTTGTGGTGGGTGTAACGGTTGCAAGCACTATTTTATAAGTGTTTTTCATGCAAAGGTTTTAATATGTCTATAATGATTTTTATTTCTTTGTTTGTGTAATACTTACCTGTATTTTAAGAGCAAACTTTTATTTTGATAACCTCAATCTGCGTGCGTGTGACGTAAGACCCCTAACGTTGCCAGCTAAACGGCAGAAAAGACATTACCACTTCAAGAAGTAGCCACGAAGATCAGCGCTCTCGTTAAAGTTGTCAATAAGGACGTTTAACTCAACTTCACAACTGTCAAGGACAAGGACCTAAGTCACCAAGGACTTTACTTTCTCTCAGTTTAGGCACGCAGCCAACGAGGTTTGTTTTGTTGTCATTTTGTTTATTCATTCTTTACAGTCTGGTTTGCGTAGCGTTTTAGCTGCCGCCATTCTAACACTGTGTATTGTGTATGTTTTTAGTTTTCACGGTTTTGGGAGGCCTTACAAGATTGCCTGCAAGAAATAAAACCCGTTAAAAGAAATCCTGCGTCTCGCCGTGCTTTGAGAGGAGTTACAGTGAAAACTCGGGACTGTTCATCGGCGTCGGAGGTGAAGCTTTCCCAAGACTGGCGCGAAGCAAGACCACGCAGCCTGCTCGTGTCCAGTCACCAGTGTTCATCGCAGCCGTTGTTCTCAAGCTCATCGATCACGCGCCCAGCTCGTGGGCATGGAACACTGCAGCGTTCGGGGACACGCAGATAAGTGAAACGCACACACGAACTCTCGAATAGACTGTCGAAAGGAAAGCCACGAACTGAATCAGAGACTGTTTCAAGGCGAAGCCACCAAGAAGAACACTAACAAGAGTGGACTTAAAGGGCACATGCAAGAAACGTCTTTTCAAGGATTCTTTTCAAGGGTTTAAGCTAAGTGATGCTGATTTCATGGTGTGTTGTGTTGCAATGATGCTATTCCTGTCTTGTTTACATTTGAGTCTGCATTTAAGGTTAAGCTTACTGAAGCTCATGATTGAAGTTAAGGGTAAATATGTACATATTTCTGTTTATGCTTTTGTTTTAAGTTTTGAAAGTATTTCATACGGAAGACCTCACCTGCCATTTTAAAGGGTATTTTTGGTAATTAACATTGAAGCTTATTTGCCTTCTGATTTTTAATTTTATGCTATATTTGGGTTTATTTATGAATTTTGAGCCATTTTAGTGCATTAGTAGTCAGAAGAAGAGTGCAGAGCATTTTTAATTATTGAAGTATTTCAGCATACATATTTTATTTCAGCTTAACGACGCGCAAGACACATCAGAGTAGGTGTTTACATTTACATACACTTTATTTACATTAACATAGTACAGCATACAGTGCGTATACATTCTTTATTTACACTAAGTATTTAAGTTGACAATTCAGTTTACATTTACTACAGGCTAGCTATGGCAGAGTTTAGTGAGTTAACACTTCAGGTAGGGCAAGCTGGTGATGGAAGTGAAGTCCCTGAACGTCTTCCAATAGAATCCCAGCCAGCAGAAGAAGAACAGCCGCAGAGACACAGCGAGCGTACCCGTACCCTGACAGAGAAGGGAAAAGCTATGCAAGAGGAGAAAATTAAAACACTCCAACAAAGATTCAATTACACTTACAACAAATGGCGAACAAATGTAAAACTCTCCAAGAAGGCACTATCAGAGACAACAGAAGCGTTTTCAGAGTGTCTACTGCAAGATATCCTTCATGATGTCAAGGGCCTTTCAGGAGATGTTCACCGTGTCTATGAAGACCTGCGCAGAGTCTCAACTCCAGACCAAGACACGCGTCGAAGAGTACACATCTGCACACAAGTTTCAGATTTCATCGTTGCCAAGGTCACGGCTTACCTAGACGGGAAGCGCCCACATGAAGATGAGCCAGATTGGCCGGAAGCTGGCTCTCTTTGGAACTCCACTCTAAGTGAATTGGACTCTGTCACTTCCTTTCTGAAGGGTCCCTCAGAGCGCTCACATGCATCTTCCTTGAAGCACCAAGAAGCTGTCGCAGAGGCTGCCGCAAGCCAAGCCGTTCTGGAAGTGTTGGAAGAACAACAAAGAGAACAGTTGGAATTGCAGCATCTGGAGGCAGAAGCTAACAGGAAGATAGCAGCTCAAGAGATAGAAGACATGAAGCGACGCCAACAGAAGGAACAGGAAGAAATTCAGTGGAGGATCAAAAGAGAGGAAGAGGCAGCTGAAATCAAAGCCAAGCTGGAAGAAAAGCGACTAAAAATTCTAAATCTAGAAACAGTCAAAGAGTTCAATGCTGCGCGAGCAAAATGTGAAGTGTACAAACAAGGGCTAAATATCCATGAAGAGTCACAAGATGTCCTGGTAGCAGTTCGTCAGCCATCGCTTCCTGTGAGAGGTCCTCAGGCGTCTACACCTCAAGCTTCAGTTCGTCAGCCATCGCTTCCTGTGAGAGGTCCTCAGGCATCTGCACCTCAAGCCTCGCAACCAACAGCGACGTCAGCTAATCCAAGCACACTAGAGCTCATCAAAATGCTGTCTGATGCAATGAGTGCAACTCGTATACCTGTTCCAGAACCAGCAATATTCTCGGGCGATCCGTTAAGGTACAGCGACTGGAAGTTGTCATTTGAAACGTTGATCGACCAGAAAAACATCAGAGAAAGGGAGAAAATATACTACCTCCGCAGGTATGTGAGTGGACAAGCCAGGAATGCACTCGATGGCTACTTCCTTCTTGGAACCGAGTCAGCATATGCTGCTGCATGGGAGCTGTTGGAGGAGAGGTATGGAAGCCCATTCACCATCGCTAAAGCATACCGAGATAAGCTTCACGCATGGCCCAGGATTGGAGACAAAGACAACACTGAGCTCAGAGACTTTGCCGACTTTCTTCGCAGTTGTGAAGCTGCCATGCTACATGTCAAGGCACTAGAGATCCTGAACGACTGCAATGAAAACAGGAAGCTTCTCGCAAAGTTACCTGACTGGCTAACCGCTAGATGGAACCGGAAAGTCATGGACATGGAAGAAGAGAATGGCAACTTCCCAAGCTTCAGTCAGTTCGTCAAGTTCCTCTCAAGAGAAGCAAAGATCGCCTGCAACCCAGTCACATCCCTGCATTCGCTTAAGCAAGATGAAGCTGAAAGGGCAAAGCAACCAGCAAGCAACAAGCAGAAGCAGCTTAACGTTGAAGCAAAGACTCTAACCACAAGTTCCAATGAGCAGGCTGCCAAAACATGTCTGTTCTGCAAGAAAACCGGCCACACCTTACATGTATGCTGGAAGCTCTTGGAGGAAGAAGTCGCAGACAGAGTCAAGTTCATCCAAAGCGAGAAGCTGTGTTTCGGTTGTCTTGAAGTAGGCCATTACTCTAACACTTGCAGCAATAGGAGTGTCTGTAACACTTGCAAGAAGCGTCACCCTACATGCCTGCATGAAGAAAGAGACAGAGGAGAGCGAAAGACACAAGTCCAACAAAGTCAAGACAGTCAAGCTGAACAGGATGAAGAAACCATCACAGCCTCTACTTCACACAGAGTTATCCAACATGAACCTGGTGTGCAAACAGCTGCAATAGTTCCTGTCTGGCTCTCATCTGCGACTCATCCAACAGAAGAGGTGCTCGTTTACGCCCTGCTGGACTCACAGAGTGACACAACATTCGTACACAGTGAAGTTGCAGCTGCTCTAGACACAGAGAAAGATCAAGTCAAGTTAAAGCTCTCAACTCTGACTTCCACCACAGTAATGCAGTCTGAAAGAGTGAAGAACCTGCAGGTCCGAGGCTTTAGGTCGAACAAAAGCATAGCCTTACCGCCATCCTACACACGCAACTTCATTCCCGCCAACAGAGCCCACATCCCCACCAAACAAACTGCTGAGGCTTGGTCCCACCTAGAGCACCTGAGAGAACACATCGTACCTCTGCAGAGCTGTGAAGTCGGCCTTCTCATTGGCTACAACTGCTCACAAGCCTTACTCCCAAGAGAAGTCGTGACTGGTGAAGCCAACCAGCCCTTCGCGCAACGTACTGACCTGGGGTGGAGTATCGTAGGCCATGGCAAGACCTGTGTGGAATTTGAAGACCCCGTCAGCATCAGTCACCGCATAGTCACCATGCGAGTCTCACAAGACACCGATTCTCCTGTCGACCTGAAGGCTGAAGTTCATCACACGAACTATTCAAAGAAATCCCTCCGTCAGACACCATCAAGATCCATCAGTCAAACTTACCAGAAAGAGCCAGAGAAGATGATCCCATTTCTCAAGATGACCTCAAGCGCCTGTCCATGAAAGAAAACGGATCTCAAAGAGTGGCCGAGGACTCTCGAGGGATGACTGCAGAGCAGCTGAAGAGCAGCAAGCAATGCCAGCAAGAACTAGCGCACAGAGAAAGCATGGTGGGAGAAGAGAAAGATGATGATCCTGAACTTCGCAAGGCTAAAGTGTTGAATCCAAGGGCAAAGGAAGACAGGACATTGTTGAACCGCCAAGCAGTCGCCAGACTGAAGAGACCGATCCAAGTACACAAAGGCGTGAAAGAAATAAAAGAAGCACAACTTACCATTGTCAAACCAGTTCAAGAAGAAGAATTCTCTGTTGAGATGAAGGACCTGAAAGAAAAAGGAAATACAGAAGATAGAAAGAAGAATAAAGAAATTAGTCACTTACCTTCAGATCGAATGGAAACAGCTCCTCCATTCACCTACACCGGCAAGTTTACAACAAAGAGAGAAAAGAAGAAATCTGATGGTGGACGACATCGTGCTCCTACAAGATGATGAAGCCCCCTGAAGTGAGTGGAAGCTAGCCAGAGTCTACGAAGTCTTCCCATCATCAGACGGCAGGGTGAGAAAGATCACTATTAGTTTGCAACACAACACATGACACTAAGGCCCATACACAAGGTAATCACACTACTTGAGGCAGAGTAGAATACGTACATTTTACAGTTCATGGTTCAAGGTTCACTTTTGACTTGCAACAGTTTTGTTGAGAAATTCAGAAATCCCACATTTAAGTATGGTGTGATTTGGTGGGAGTGTAACGGTTGCAAGCACTATTTTATAAGTGTTTTTCATGCAAAGGTTTTAATATGTCTATAATGATTTTTATTTCTTTGTTTGTGTAATACTTACCTGTATTTTAAGAGCAAACTTTTATTTTGATAACCTCAATCTGCGTGCGTGTGACGTAAGACCCCTAACGTTGCCAGCTAAACGGCAGAAAAGACATTACCACTTCAAGAAGTAGCCACGAAGATCAGCGCTCTCGTTAAAGTTGTCAATAAGGACGTTTAACTCAACTTCACAACTGTCAAGGACAAGGACCTAAGTCACCAAGGACTTTACTTTCTCTCAGTTTAGGCACGCAGCCAACGAGGTTTGTTTTGTTGTCATTTTGTTTATTCATTCTTTACAGTCTGGTTTGCGTAGCGTTTTAGCTGCCGCCATTCTAACACTGTGTATTGTGTATGTTTTTAGTTTTCACGGTTTTGGGAGGCCTTACAAGATTGCCTGCAAGAAATAAAACCCGTTAAAAGAAATCCTGCGTCTCGCCGTGCTTTGAGAGGAGTTACAGTGGGTCCTTGTTTGGTTTTTATTGTTTTTCAGTAACAACACAGTCTATCTCAATAGGTAGTTCCAATGGAGTAAACAGTGTAACAGCTATGTAATAGCATGTGCTGCTCTTGTAATTACACCACAAAACTTGTACTTTTATTTTGTCCACCACTGTCTGTGTATGTAGTGGAACTGTCATAGGCTGCCCAGTCATGTTATTTCCTCGCCCGCCCCTTAATATTCCACATTCAGCTGTCAGCTTTATTAAAAGAACGTGATCTGAATCTGACAGACTAGTCTGAGTTTGAATGTTGCCAGGAGCATTGTGCTGTCAAATGTGACATTTGGTGGACAATTAAGGAATTATGGTGTGGGGTTGTTTTTCAGGTTCAGTAAAATGAACTGAATGCTTGAGGATACCAAAACATTTTGGACAATTCCATGCTCCCAACCTTGTGGGAACATTTTGGAGCGGCCCAATTTCTCTTCCAACATGACTGTACACCAGTGCACAAAGCAAGGTCCACATAGACATGGATGAACTTGACTTGAACATGTATGTACACTGTGTGTATGTATGTACTATGTACTTACGTATGTATGTATGTAGGCTACAGTATGTAAGTAGCTTATATGCATGTAAGTATGTATTTAGGCTCTATTAACTAATGCATTTACTTGTTTTTTAAAGAAAGAAACCTTGTAAGATGTTAACGCACAAAAATGTGACCAAAATAGCAGGTGGTCCAATTCTCAAATCCTATATATTACGAGGTGTAGCATTTGTAAAGGGGCGATGACTTTTTTCCATCCTAACATAGTGACCTTGTGGTACAAAAGGGTCAATTCCTCCATTCCTGAACCCCCTTGGGGGCATGAGTTTATGTTGTTTGTATCAACCTTATTATTTCTACACTGTTGGAATGGATTTTTATATATGGCTCTAAAAAAATAACCATATAATAATAATATTCTTTCAACAGTTTGATAGATGATGCTGTGTGGATGTGCACGCACGCACACACACACACACACACACACACACACACACACACACACACACACACACACACACACACACACACAGGGAGTTAGAGACAGTAAAATAACACGGCTCACAATTAATTCATTAAAACAGACTTTAATAAATTTGTGCAATGTGTGGAGACACTGTATTTTCTGACACAGTGATTTCCTAGAGTATAGATCAATGCATCGGTTGTGTTTGGAAAATACAATGTTGCTTTGGAAAATAGTTTGTGCAGAAATGCTTTTGGCCTAACAAGAACAGAAAGGAAAATGGATGAGAGAAACCAAACACCAAACAGATATAAACAGAGGGTTAATGTGTAGGTTGCCTGAATGAGACGTATCAATGTACGGAAAAGGAACAGCATAGAAACCAAGGTATGAGAAAAAAAAACAATGTAGGTAAAAATGAACAGAAAAAAGCTCCAACAATGGGAACTCGCCACTGCGTTTCTCAGACATTCATATTTCATTCTCAACATTGCAACAGGACTCTTTGGGCCAAACCAGCTCAGACACACTAGATCAAATACATCGGCTAGCGGAACACATTTTTCAGATATGTAAAAAAAGACGTTCTAAGCTCCAACACATAGGACACATTGTGGCGATCACTGAATCTTTGGTATAGAATTATTTGTTTCTAAAAGCATATGTGAAAGTGATTTTGCTGCACTACAGGCAGAAGGCTGACGTGGTCCTCCGTATACCAAACTGGCCCACTGCTCTTGGACAGCACAAATTAAATAAAAAATACTGCAAATGCTGCTTCAACCTCAGAGTCAGTTGGGCTTTGCTGTCGATGCTTGCTGGCGTTACTCCTGTGATCAACATAAGTTCGTCTATTTTTCAGGTGAACGGACACAACGATACTGCATGATTGGCGTCCCCCCCATGTTGTGTCACTCTGAAGATTATCATGGAGGACCACCAGCCTTCTTGCTGCAGTTTAACAGCTCTTTGGAGATAGCTCTCACCACTAGGCACTACCATCTACTAATGAGAAAACAGAAATGAGACAAGGACCTGCGCTACAGCAGAGTCCTATTTAAAGCCATAACTACGTCGATAAGGTATCATTCTGCACCTTCTGGCACTTGCACTTATAATACAAAGTAATATATCTTTGGAGGGAACAGTTTTTGGCATTGTTTCAACATCTCAGTAATTATTTATCTTCATTCATTCTTTTGATTTGGATTGGTTTACATCTTTTGGATGACAGGACCCTTCAACAGTAAGGCTGTCACTAAAGCTTTTAAAGTTTGATGAGCTGAAATCTTCAGAACATCGATTTTTGGTTCATTTTAAGCTAAAAGCAAAAAATATGAAAAAAAATCCAACCAAATCTCACAATTAATAACTGAAACCTTCCACTGAAGAGATACATATGACAAAATAGCTACCAAACAAAGCAGAAGAATAAAATACAAAATGTATCAATAATTAAATTCACACCCGATCCTTTTTCTCCCAAATTATACATAATTACGACAAAGGGCCTGGGCTACCCCTGGGACTCCTCTTGCCAAAACTATATTCAAATGAGGTAGTAACATGTTGGAGGTGGTACATTAAACTTGCCAAAAACAAGTCGGACCATATCACCACAACCAAAATAATAATGATAATAATAATAATAATAATAATCTCCAGTCGACAACGCACCACAATCACAATAATGGCTTGGCTTGCCCAGACTGGAGAAACAGAACGACTGAAGACATTAAATACAAAACAGGCATGTGGAAATTAATGTCATTTAAAAAATCTTAATCAAGCACAAATGGTTTAAATGGCACCAGTAACCAAGGAGACAAATGAAGACTGGGCATAGGCTGACTACAGGCTTTTCTCCCACATTTGGCACAATAAACCGACCACCTTTACCTGCACCGTACTTATTTAATTTATTTAGATGTCAGCTGACTATGAAAAAGCAAAACACTGTAGGCCTATTTCCTCTTCATAAAGCTTAATTTGCTTCCCTTGTAACCTGAGGTAGACATTCAATGAGGGCAAGGCCTTTAGGTCGCCTTTGTACCCTTGTAATAAAATCCTCAAAAATGTTTAATTAAAGCTTCACATTTTGGACATTCTTTGGAGACATTCATTTTTGGTGAGAAGTATAAAAGACACATAAAAGGCTAGACTCTCTAGCAAATCCTTCAGCCTCGATTTGGATCCCCCTTCATGGAGCATTCCATTTCTGGACTTAAGACTGGCTAGAGGGGGACAACCTGCAAACACACACTTTCCCTTAATGGAACAGGAGGAGGAGGAGGAGGAGGGACAACAGAGAGAAGGCGGAATCCCCTGTCAGATGAAGTATTTTGGACTCAAAGAGTGCATCCCCTGAGGTCAATTTTAAGGGATCAAAAGAGAGAGAAAAGCAACATCACCTATGTTATTACCTTACCGTCACCAAAATCAACAAGTATTAATCCGTTCATTAAGGATCTCAGTAATGTCATAGCAATGTTGTCATGATGTAGCTGAGCCTTTTCAGTTTAGACTGAATGGGCCAATCAAAGGGCCCATCTATACAAAGAGGCTGCACAAATTTTAAGGTACTGTCAGACAAGGGTGCCTCTTCTCCGATACAGGTAGGGGACTGAGAAAAAAGAGGAAGTGTTCCCTGAGGTCAACTAGGAAAGATTAAGTCTCAGGGAGGAAGACAAGCACAGGGGGGAGTGTGACCCGTTGATGAGGTCTAAAGCTACATGAACCCTCCACTTGCACACCATCGACCGAGTGGCTATTTCCTGAGGACTGATTGGGGCCAACAGAGCTCGCAGTGCACTGGCGCCCCCCGATGGCCTGTCAGAGTAGCGCCATCATCAGGGCTAGCAGTGTTGAGCTGGGGATGAGAAAGCGCCACTGTGCAAATGGACCGGAAGAGAGGAACTGGTCGCACACTCAGTGTGACCAAGAGACACTGCAGCCCTCCCATCTGACACAGACACCACACACATCTCCCCTGATAAAGGCACACCACCCTTCTCCTCCCCTGACTGTGACACAAGACACGGTGGATCTGACAGAGGCACACCACACCTCCCGTCTGACAGAGGCACGGGACACGTTTCTCCTAACAGAGGCACAGCACAGACCTCATGTGGCGGCAGGGTAACAGGACATTTTTGATCTGATAGAGCTACAGCACACATGTGGTCTGCCGCCGGCTCAGGGGTGAACATCTCATCTGAAAGTGACAGGCTTGTCCCCCCTGACACGGGACCGTCTGGCTCCCCTGCTCCTTCCTCTGACGTCGGGGAGCTGTCGTCGCTCCCACTGCTCTCTTCGTCGTGGGAGTAGTTTCCTGAGTCACCTGTCCCCCCACTACCGTCGCTGGTCTCTGCGTCCGCCTGTCGGGTGGAGGAGTGGGGACGCAGGCACGCTGGCTGCTGACTGGCCACTGTGAGCTCTTCCTCGTACCTCAGTAGGGTCTTCCCCGCCTCGTACACACAGCCACGCAGCATCGACTGCAGAGAAAGGAAGAGGGAAGGGAGTGAAGAGGGAGGAGGAAAAAAGGGGGGGGGTGAGACATAATTTTGAATTACTCTAAAATAGCAAAACTTTCTTTTGTTATACTTCAGACATGTAAAAGTGTTATCTTTACCTGACATCAAGGTGGCCCTCTGATAAAGACGGAAGCTATACCATCGAAACATGTCAGGTACAAGATAACACTTTTACATGTCTGAAGTAAAAGTCTGACGTAAAAACCTAAACTTTGCTATAACGAACGTCATGCCTTTATTCATGTAAAATGTTTCTAGTTCCATTCTCACATCAACCCGCTGTGTGTTTTCATTGTGCCTTACCCTCTCTCTGCTGGGCTGATGTTTCTCCTCTGTCTTGAAGAGGCTCCAGGTCTTACTCCTGCTCTGGCTGGCAGCCATGATGGGGCCAGCTGCGTTTATCACCAAATTAGTCCCACCCTGAAATACAGAGACCCCCTTAGACATCAATAACTTAACCCTTAGATGTGAAATCAGAAAAAACATTTTTTTTTAAAGTATTTTCTGCTAATAATCTCCAAATAATCAATAAAACACTTCAATGGTATTATAAAGTGCAACAAGTCAAGCACAAACTAAACAAGATTATTAAACTGATTATTAAATTGACTAAATTCATAGAAATACAGCCTATTTTTGTAAAATCAT
>NC_085860.1:4080448-4092948 GCF_034702125.1 Engraulis encrasicolus
ACCAGGGCTGTACGCTCCTCGATCAGCAGCGCTCGCACAGACGCCGGGGGAAGCTGCGGAGCTGCACACACACAAGACACACACACACACACGCACACGGACACACGCACACACACAATTTAGTTACATAGAACAACATTTAGCAGTTTAAAGGTTGCTCAGGCATGAGCTATTGAAAAAATAACAGTGATCACAGTGATTGCCCATAGAGCCTGTATACACATACAGATCATAGCATAGCTACATAGTGAATGTCAGTGTTGGGAGTAATGCGTTACAAAAGTAACTAATTACTGTAATGCATTACATTTTTGAGTAACTCAGTAATGTAACTGATTACAGGGGAAAAAATCGGTAATATGTCCTCGTTACAATGCAAGTAACTTGCACATTACAACGCATTTTTTCACCTACATTTTGTGTGGGTATTTTGTTTTCTTTATACAATGTTCGCGGATCACTGCGAGATCAGCTATTGCATCTGATAGTAGGCCTACGTCCGCGCAGAGATTTTAAAGTTCCACGCAGAACATTGCTTCCTCTTTCACGCTTCGTCTCTCGAAATGGCAGGCTGACAAAGGATGACCGATCCAGAAGATCCAGCTTGCTCGTTTTCAAGATGGGTATATGCCCACTACTTTGACTTAATTGAAAATAAGGACGCCAAGAACATTTCAGTTAAATGCACACTGTCCTTGAAACCCAAACCGTGTTCCACGTCGAAAAAAACAGTAGCCTACAAACAATTTGACGATTTGAAGAGGTGCCATAGCACAACCAAATTAGTCAGGAAAGGAGGGGATGCATCCCATTCTCACGAGACAGGGACACGGCAGGGTATCCGACGGGGGGATGAGTACGTTGCACCCCCCTCACTTTTGTTCAACTCAACATCGCTAAAATTGAAATAAATCCATTTGAAATAAAATATTATATGTTCGCCTGTCTAAGTTGTGAAATTGAAAATGCTTGCTGACGTTGCATCACTCTGTAGCCTATCACTGTAAATTCCAGCGCAATAGTTGCATGAATAGAACTAGCTGTTTGCGCAAAGTCGCAGAATATGCTGGCCGCGGTGCTGACTGAGCGCGCGTAAAGAATAATAGTTCTAGAGTTGTGAGTGAGTGACAAACTGATCTCCGCACAAAGTCACATGATTCAGGCGAGCCACGAGCTTGCAAACTGACTGGCTGGTATCCTCGCAATCATTTTTTTCGCCTATAATTTCGTTCATTGATAAGACATTTTCCCCGGTGTGCTGTAGGCTATATAATTAATATTCAAAATGGGCCTACTGTAGCAATGCATGCATCTGCTCTTTTATCAATAATACATTTCAAACTCGTAGTGCAGTGAGGTGGCTTTATGTTTCAGCCAAGTGCAACGGAGCCTGTGCTGCATGCGTCCGTAATAGTTTTTTTTTTTTTTAAACGGCGCTGGTGTGCATGGTAAGGTGTGGTAAGAAGAGAAAAGGATTAATCATTGCATTGGTGAATCAATATTGTATGTGGGTAAGATGCAATTCCTGAAAATGTTGGTTTTCAGTCTGCAGGCTTCCAAAACGACTTGTGGATGGCAGGTGAAAGTCATGCCACCTCATAGATTTGCACTGTAGATTGCCAAATCCTTATTTCCAGTCATTTTGGCTAAAGTAACTAAAAGTAATGCAAAAGTAGTGTAATGCCTTACTTTTCAAAAAAAGTAATGTTGTAATGTAAGGCATTACTTTTAAATGACAGTAACATGTAATAAGTAGTGCATTACAGTTTTTGAGTAACTTTCCCAACAGTGGTGAATGAGAACAATATAGTAACACAGTATTTTTGGGATTTTCAGATAGATGAAAATGGAATTACCTGTAGAAAGAAAGTGAGATATGCATGATTAAGCTAGAAGGATTCAGATCAGAAAATTAAAATGGGTCAAACTTGAATCTGAGTCTCTAGATTGGGCCTTGACGACAACATGTCCTTTGTGTGTTGCCCTTGTGTACTGTACCTTCAGGTGGTGTCCTGTGGTAGACAGAGGCACTCCAGCCACTCGACAGAAGATCCAGATTCAGACGCACAGAGAATTCATAACGCGTGTTGGGGCTCAAGCCAGGCACCAGAACACTCTGGTTAGTACTGCGGGAACACATGTAAACACACACACAAAATAGCAGGTAAGTAACATACACTCACAAAACTATACAAACAGGAAACGCACATGTGCATATACAAGAACACATACAGACAAATACAACCATAAACACACATAACCATGCAAAAGAACACACACATAAACACACACGTGCGCACACACACACTTACGTGTGGGTGTAGTGTATGGTGGATGCATTCTGGGGCCCCACAGGGTTGTAGCGGATGGTGTAGTTAAGCAGTCTGCCCACCGCAAACGCCGGACGTCTCCAACGCAAGAGCACAGCTGAGGCATTGTGGGATTGCGACGTCAGGTGGTCAGGTGAGGGGAGAGTTGCCACACGTCGGGTTGGGGCAGCTGAACACACAATCATTATGGAGTTAGTCAACACAGTTAACTCAGTTACACTGTCAGTCAAGACAGTTACACTGTGCACACACAAATGAACACTGTAAGATGAGCGAGTGAACACAGAAACGACCCACGCAACTGTACACTGCAAATTGTTAATGAACACAGTCAATGGCAGACTAACAGAAATGTGCATTGCTAGTTAATGATCACTTCGACAACAAAAATGTAATTATAATCTACAGAAGACAGCATTACCAATCAGAAACTATGAATACCTACTACGACTACGACATCATTTTAGCTTTTGAGCTTTCCAAATCTCCTGACCTAGTAACTGTAAAGACGCTGAAGAAGGCTTAGGCCGAAACGTCTGTCTGTCTGCCATGCTAACCCAGTATTAAAACTGCAAGAAATTGATCCGGGAGTGCGGCTTTTTTACTATACTAGTAACTGTATCCACATAAACATATTTCTGTATATTTATAAACCACACATCTAAACTGTAATATTGATATATTAACATCTATATTTTTTATGTTCACAAATGTTGGATTGTGGGGAGACCTACATGGGCATCCTGGAGTGCTAACGGTCTGGTCGGCATGGTAGCCATCTCCATTCTGACCGAAGGCTAGCAGCTTCACATGGTACTTCTCTCTTGGCCCTGTAGATAAAACACACACACACACACACACACACACACACACACACACACACACACACACACACACACACACACACACACACACACACACACACACACACACACACACACACACACCATATTCATATAGTTTATTCAACATCTGACAATTTCACATACACACAAAAATGTTTGCCAATTTGTAGCTAACAACACATAATGCTGAGGCTTTCTCACACCAGCTTAGCAAAAGATAGTCTTTTTCTTCTGGGCAAATGGGCAACTGTCTGCTTTTATTATAGTAATCCGAATGGATAGCCCAACTGGCCCTTAGGTTACTCAGGTGCTGGTCAAATAATTATAATTTTATGGAAAGTTTTTTTTATTTCTGTAATTCCATTTTAAAAATAGAATTTCAGAGGTTATAGATCCACAGCACACATTTTAATTTATTTCAAGTGTGTGTGCGTGGGGGGGTCTGGGGGTCAGAGGTCGGCTGTCTTCAGCTGCTGGGGTGTCCAGAGAGGGGAGGAGCTAAAGCTCAGAAAGGGACATCACCATGGATACCAGCAAAAGACCCCACAAATGACATTCACACTCACCAAAAATATCAATACCACTAGTCACGCACACACACTCTCTCTCATATACACACAACACAGAGAGAGAGAGAGAGAGAGAGAGAGAGAGAGAGAGAGAGAGAGAGAGAGAGAGAGAGAGAGAGAGAGAGAGAGAGAGAGAGAATAATAACAACAACAACAATAATAATAATAAAGATATGTGTGTACTTGGGTTTTCATGAACATCAGTGCGCGATTTCATGCTCTATTTTAATTATTTTGTTCACTGTGGCCAAATAGCAGGGCATTGAGAAATAACCCACATTAGCAAACCCACATAGCCTACACACAGTTCCATCCCTTGGCCTTGAGTGCTGAGGTCCAGCACGGGCACCACCAGGCCAGGCAGCCGGGGGGGTCAAAGGGTGAAGTAGAAAGTCAGGGTCAAAGGCACATGGTCCTGGTGTCCACTGGCCAGCTGGTGGTGGGGGATGTCATGTGGGGTATCACAGTCCAGTGACCAGCTGGACTTCCACCACTTTGGCAGAGGGGGGGAGCGGCCATTGTGATCTTGTGCGGAAGGGAGGAGTGGCCACAATGGCTTTGGAGGAGGGGAGGATAGGGATGGGTGTTTTTTGGGGGGTGGCAGAAGCGGGTGTGAAAGGGGACGGAGGAGGGTCATAGTGGAAGTTGGGGTGCAGAGGGTAGGTGTTTTTCGGTGCCTGAAAGGGGGGGGGGGGGGTTCTTAGAGGGAGTGGCCATAGTGGGGGATGGGTGGGAAACAGCAGCAGACATCTGGGCAATGACCTCTAACCTCGGACTGTGGCATGCACAATGCAGAGGCGCAGAGGCTGTGACAGGGTGTGAGTGGGTGTCCATTGTGTGTGTGTGTGTGTGTGTGTGTGTGTGTGTGTGTGTGTGTGTGTGTGTGTGTGTGTGTGTGTGTGTGTGTGTGTGTGTGTGTGTGTGTGTGTGTGTGTGTGTGTGTCAGGGTGAAACCGCTCAGTCACGGGAAAGACCAAAAGCAAAAACTCAACACAAGAAAGCTGCCTAGAGAGCATGGTCCCTTGTACTTCAGACTGGCGCGACCAACTTGGCTGTGGACAGCCAAAGTCAAAGTCATCCTCAACACCATTTTTAAAAATAGGTGCTGGACAATACTGACAAAATCAAACATGGCAGGGCAAAGTAAATGTGTACAGAAAGAATTTCAGTCATCCAAAAGAGTGGCACCATGCTTTATGCTGTAGTATTTAAAGTAAGCCTATACTGACGAATACAAAAACTAGATTGATACAGAAACTTACTATATTAAAAATATGATTCCCAAATATACACATTAATAATGTGTTGGATGATTTAACCATCCTGCCTACATACATTTGTAATTATATATAAAACCACAAACTTGGGACATATTTTGAAATCAATCATGATAGGAAATATTCTCTGGAGAGCATTGAGTTTTTGATACATGGGTGAATTTCTCTGGACACCGCTCTTGAAGCGAATTAAACACGTGTGAACTTCAAATGCGTAAACATTTCAAATCACACCGAAACATTTCTTTAAACATAGTCTACTCTATATCCTTACTCATAGCCTGTGCTTTTGTGTCCGTGCTTGCATCAGCTAACACTATATCACCAATGTTCAACTAATTTAAAAAGGAAAGTTTAAGATGGAAAAGAGGACGAAATGTGAGAATAAACTTTACAACCAATTTAGTGGCTATAGCTATCATTTTTTTGGAAAGATTCTTTAACATATCATTACTTTACATTACACTTGGCTAGTGCTCTTATCCAAACAATAATTTTACAATATTTCACAGGGTATTGGTTACAGTCCCTGGAGCAATGTGGGGTTAAGAGCTTTGCTCATGGGCACTTCAGCCATGGATGGAGGTGTAGGAGGAGGTAAGGGTGGAATCTGACCATGTAACCCTCTGACTGTAGCCTCTTAATGCAGATGGGCAAGTACTGTGTCGTGACATATGTGACGTGATGTACAATACATGTTTCTGATGTACAGGATAGTAATTATGTTTACTGGCCACTTGACATGGGCACATAACATGGGAATACATCTAATCCAATCGTCTGATATTAATACATGTGTTATATGACCGTATATGACAAAGGTGTTTAAGTAGTCTGTCACGTGCAGGTGTATAGCTAGTGTAGTAGACAGTCAGTCACACAACGTTATTAACAGAACTCTGTCTGAAGCAGAATTAGATTTTTTTTCCACATTTCATGACAACTGGAAGAGACTACACCAAAATAATTTTAATCAGATCAGAATTCATTTGGATTGGGCTGTTAATGTGTACATTTCTATTCCAATTGAGAAGTTATCCAATTTCTTTTCGGTTTTAAAAATATATATTTTTTGGTCTTTCATGCCTTTATTTAGGATGGGAAAGTGGGAGAGTGTGACAGGAAATGAGTGGGAGAGAGAAAAGGGAATGATCTCAGATCCAGAATCGAACCCGGGTGGCCAACATAATAGTACAGCGTCTTAGCTCATTGAGCTACCACGCCCTCAGTTATTCCATTTCTAATCAGATTAAATCCATCCATGTAAACATAGCTAGAGGCAGTGAGGGCAGGGCACCTACCTAGGCCGGTGACTGTGTACTCCAGGTCATCAGCAGGGAGCTGGTGACTGCTACCCTCCGCCTGGCCCTCCTCATGGTAGTAGAGGCGGTAACCCAGGGCGGCCGCTCCACCCGGCGAAGGGTGCCAACGCACTGAGATGGAGGTGCAGTTTATGGGCTGCAGCTGGAGCACCGGGGCCAAAGGAACTGTGTAGACAAACACACACGCACACACACCAGGCGCGCACACAACACACACCAGACGCACACACACGCACACATGAATATAACCAGGACACCTGGGCAACTTGAGTAAAACACTGCAAACGGCATACAGCAATGAGTATGCCAATCAATGTGTACATATGTGCATGATGCACATTTTTTTGCTTGCAATATCAGAGGTCTTGATGTCTGTTTGTGTGCGTGTGTGTGTGTGTATGTGTGTGTGTGCGTGCGTGCGTACATGAGTGTGTGTGTGTGTGCGTGGTTGTGTGGATGTACAGTATGTGTGTGAGGCGAGTCTGGCGTAATTGTGTGTGTGTGTGTGTGTGTGTGTGTCTGTGTGTGTATGTGCGTGCGTGCGCGCGCGCGCAAGTTTTTGTGTGTGTGCGGGTGCGTTTGTGTGTGTGTGCGTGCGTGCGTGTGTGTGCGTGCGTGCATGCGTGCGTGCGTGCGTGCGTGCGTGCGTGTGTGTGTGTGTGCGTGTCTGCGTCCAGTACCTGTGGAGCTGGAGGTCTTGGGGGTGCGGTGGGATGTCCAGGCTGAGGGCTGGCTCCAGCCCACTCTGGTGGAGGCGGTGATGCGCAGCAGGTAGATGGTGTCTGACTGGAGACCCTGCAACAGGTGGACCAATACAGTTTAGAGTTTAGAGTTAAGTTGTAGCCAGGGCCCTAAATTAACATATTTCACCACCAGCCAAAATGACTAGTAAATGAAATCTTACTAGCTAAACACACACTCGCTGATGGGTCAAAGTGGCTAGTAAGTTGTTCTTTTCTACTAGCCAAAATGAAATTTTACCAGCATTTGGCCGGTTGGCTGGTGTTAATTTAGAGCCCTGGTTGTAGCCAAGCATCAAGTCAAGTCAAGTTGATTTACTTGTCCCTAAGGGGGGAAACTCAGCTCTAACAAACACACAAACAACAGACCCCAGATA
Organism: Engraulis encrasicolus; assembly: GCF_034702125.1. NCBI lineage: Eukaryota > Metazoa > Chordata > Actinopteri > Clupeiformes > Engraulidae > Engraulis > Engraulis encrasicolus. The sequence goes on from NC_085860.1 coordinate 4,087,909, forward strand.
ATAAAATAACATCAAGACAAAGACAGTATAGGCAGGATACCCGTGCACATGCATTTTTCATGCCCGAACGTGTTGCCATTACGCTTGGTACGGTTTGCGCCGAAACACAACTAAAATCACACTATTTTCGTAAGCATATACAGTATAAGACACAGACTACATAGGATATTGCTCGTGTGAAAAGGCATTATGCGTATGGGTTAACCTTCTCTCTGAGACATGGGGTTCACAATTTCCCCACGATGACCTGGACCAATGAGAAGCTCCACATACCTGCAGCAGGTGATGCTCCGCCTCTCCAGGAAGTTCCAGCGTGGTCATGTTGGCCTCGGTGGCCGTGCGCACGCTCAGCTTGTAACCGCGGATACGCCCGCGACTCAATCGCACTGGCAGGCGTTGCCACGATACCAGGATGTCCGTGGGGCTCAAGCTGCTGAGACTTAACTCCGGAGTGCGCAGAGGAACTGGACCAGCACACACACAAACACACACACACAGATACACACACACAGACACACACACACACGTAAGTACATGAGAGCACATAGAGAGCTTAAGTACTCAAAGTTTGTTTGTTTACATGCATGTGTATAGAGCAGAATGTGGATGGGCTGTAATGATATTGTATCGAACCGAGAGTCACGATACCTCTTGTATTGTGATACTTTTTCAAAGTTCTGTTACCCAGAAAACACATGATATGACGTGACAGTGAAGTGAAATCCTCCTCATTATCATTTTTAAACAGTTTTTTAATACTTAGAAGCGACTTGTAATCTGCTCTACCTATAAATGATCATTTATGTTTTTATTTTGTATCTATTTTTCATTTTAGATATTTTTTGGGGCTGTTTATGCCTTTACTGTGACAGGACAGTTACAGAGGGACAGGAAATGAGCCAAGGAGACAAGGAACGTTCGGCAAATGATCCTGGCCGGAATCAAACCCGGGTCCCCGGTGTAGTAACCCAGTGCCCTATCGTTAGGCCATGGCAGGGACATATTTTTTTGTGTGTGTGAAAAAACATACATTTAAAAAAACGTGCGGTGTATCGAACTGTGATGATGAAAGATTGTGATACGAACCGAACCGTGAGTTGAGTGTATGGTTAGTACATCCCTAGCATGTGCAGTATGTATGTGTGTGTGTGAGTGTGTGTGTTAGTGTACTCACCGTCTTCGAGGGTGACCTGTGTGAGGGGTGAGGAGCTGCGGCTGGCCCCGAGGGGCATGTAGGCCACCACGTAGAAGCTGTAGTTGCACGCCGCCTCCAGACCGTCCACGATGTAGCTCGTTGTGTCGTTCCCGATCACCGCCTGGTATTCCTCGTTATTCAGACCTGCACAATGCACAATGTGCTTCTTTAGTGCTTGTGTGAATGTGTGTGTGTGTGTGTGTGTGTGTGTGTGTGTGTGTGTGTGTGTGTGTGTGTGTGTGTGTGTGTGTGTGTGTGTGTGTGTGTGTGTGTGTGTGTGTGTGCGTGCGTGCGTGCGTGTGTGTTTGTTGTACTCTCTGTAGAGTACTAAGTCATGACTCAGTGACTGCATATTGTTTTGCCTTGTGTGTGTGTGTGTGTGTGTGTGTGTGTGTGTGTGTGGCTCTGCCTCTGTGTGTGTGTGTGTGTGTGTGTGTGTGTGTGTGTGTGTGTGTGTGTGTGTGTGTGTGTGTGTGTGTGTGTGTGTGTGTGTCTGTGTGCGTATGTGTGTGCGTAAGTGCGTGCCACTGTGCCTGTGTGTGTGTGTGTGCCTGTGTGTGCGTGTGCGTGTGCATACGGCTGTGCCTCTGTGTGTGTGTGTGTGTGTGTGTGTGTGTGTGTGTGTGTGTGTGTGTGTGTGTGTGTGTGTGTGTGTGCGTGCGTGCGCGTTGTCTCACCCTCTGCTTTGGTGTAATGCACCGAGTAGGCGATGACTTTGTGAGCGTTGTAACTGGGCCGCTCCCAGGCCAGCAGAATAGCTGAGCTGGAGATGGTCTCGGCGCGCACATTCCGCGGGGCGCTGGGCCGCTCCTCCGACATCACCACGGAGAGCCGCGCCCCCCACTGCACGGCACCCTGGGAGTTCTCCGCCACACACTGGTACATGCCGTCATCCTCCGGCATGATCTGGGTGATCACCAGTTTACTGGGTAGCAGCGAGAGCAGCAGAGAGAGACAGAGAGAGAGATTACTAATGTATTCATACTCGAAAACATTACACACATGTGTGTGTGTGTGTGTGTGTGTGTGTGTGTGTGTGTGTGTGTGTGTGTGTGTGTGTGTGTGTGTGTGTGTGTGTGGAGACACGTGCTATACACAATGTGTATGCAAGAATGCTGTATGTTTCAGAATATATTTCTCACACACACACACACACACACACACACACACACACACACACACACACACACACACACACACACACACACACACACACACACACACACACACACACACAAACACAAGGACACACACACACACAAAGACACACACACACACACGCACACACACACACGCACACACATACACATGCACAGCAGTGGTTCTACCCCTTTTTGTGGCCTTATGGGGCTCCTAAATGACAGCCACATCGCAGTAAATACCTGCAAAATAATAGAGTTGGTGGGGCCCCTAGGCAATTGCCTATTGTGCCTATTGGTAACACAGCCCTGCACACACACACACACACACCCACACACACACAGACACACACACACACACACACACACACACACACGCACGCACACACAGGGACTGTACCTGGTGTACACCTTGATCCTGCCATTGGAGTGCAGCTGCTGCCCATTCTTGAGCCAGGTGATGTGCGGAGGGGGCACGGCCTGTGTCTGGCAGCTGAAGCGGGCAGTGCCAGCACGAGGGTGCGTCTGGCTCTCGGGGCGCTCCAGCAGGGTCGGGGGTGCTTTAGGAGAGAGGCATGTCGACTTATTAGTAAAAAAAACCATAGAGTGCACACACATCCAAAAGATTCGTATACTAAGTCAGACACATTGTAGCGAAGGGGAGTACAGTTACCCCGTCTGGACAATAACCCAGACCTGCTGGCAGACGTGTCAAAAGTAAAAGTAAAAGTAAAAAATAGAACCACAGTTTCCTTCCAACACAAGTTATCTGAGTAACCAGTAGACCCGTGTACTTGTCTTACGACCAGCTAACTGTGCACTGGTTGGATCAAGTTTGTGATGGGTTCTTGTTAGGTTTTCAGTGTTTTTCAGTAACAACACAGTCTGTCTATCTATCTCATTAGGAAAAATAAATGGTGTAACAGCTATGTAATGCCATGTGCTAGTGTTGTAATTACACCTCAAAAGTACTTTCACTTTTACTTTTGACACCTCTGCCTGCTGGCGTACCAAACCAGAACAATGACCACAACACTGAGGAGCCAGCCCCTTCCCAGATCTTCCCTGTGAGGTGTGTGCATAAAAAGTGTGTATACTGTAGGTCTTCTGAGAAGAAGTCTCCAGCTATTTATTACCCAGGACAGTGAGGTTGGCCACTACAGAGGTGTAGTTGCGCGTGCGCGGCGTGGTGGCTCTGCACAGGTAGAGGGCGCCGTGGTGCGGCTGGACGTTGGCGATGAGCAGGTTGCCGCCGCCCAACACGCGAGTGTTGGACACGTCGATTGGCTTCCCGTCCGCTCGGCTCCAAGACACCAAGGGCCGGGGGTTGCCCCGGGCGACGCACTCCAGCACCGCGGTGCCACGCTGGGCCACCGAGTGGTTCTGTGGCGCCACCACAATCTCAGGACGTGCAGACGCTGTCAGACCTGGGGCTACAGATGGAAATAGAAACAGACGCACGCACACACACACACACACACGCACACACACACACACACGCACACACACACACACACACACACACACACACACACACACACACACACACACGCACGCACGAAAACAGACACACACACACACATACACACGCACACACATACACACGCGCACACAGACACACACACACGCACACACATGCACACAAAAACACACACACACACACGCACAGAAAACAGATACACACACACACACTTGGTAAAACACCCACTTCCACACAGACTTGACATAGTTCTAAAGTGTTGGACATAGACCAAAACAAGTCCAAACAAACCATACCCCCAACATGCATTGCAACAAGAAGATGCTCACCTGATTCGACAGACAGACTGGCCTCCTCACTCGCAACTTGACCCGCCAGGTTGGTTGCTAGACAACGGTATTTCCCAGCATCCTTATCTTTGACATCGCTGATTTGCAGCACTCCATTGGGTAGCACTGTGATTCTGGGGGGAAAATGGGTGGTCAAAGGGTTAGGAAATATACACATAGCACCACAAATACAGAATCTACTGATTCAAGGTGAGCATGCGCCCATTGTCCATGGTAGATGATTGGCCACAGAGAGAAGCCGTCCACAGTGAATACACTGATTAACAGCCAAGAACAGGCAGGTCACTTTTTAAGCCGCCTATTTGTCCATGACTGCCTGGCAGAAGAGATATTATGACTCAATGGGACAACTTCCTGGTTAAAGACAAGGTGAAATAGATACAATAAAGAGATTCACCTTTCTGATTGGACCGGTAGGACTCTTTGGTTCAGCTGCCAGGTGATGCTGGCGAGGGGGTTGGATGTGACATCACAGGTGAATCGGGCTACTTCTCCCTGCCTCACCACCAGAGGCTGTGGCTGTACCACGAAGGACGGGATGCCTACAGAAGACACAGAAACAGAGTCAAGTCGAGTCAAGTCAAATCAGCTTTATTGTCAGTTTCTTCATATGCATAGGTCATACAGGGAAATTGAAATTACATTTATCCGTCTATCCCATTCCTGGATATAGACATACACAGGAGACTGCCATTAACAGAGATTAGAGTGTAAGAGAGATCAGTAACAGTATACAGAGTATTGTTGCTGTTGTTGTTGTTGACGTTCCAGATCTCTTCCAGTTCATACTACATTTTGGGCATGGGAGACACAGCATGATACAGCTGAACTAAAGGTCCAGGCCAATGGCTCAGTGCTACCGTATGAGGCTTCGGG
>NC_085860.1:4097948-4147948 GCF_034702125.1 Engraulis encrasicolus
AAATGTGAAGAAACACAGCTTTCTAAAAAGTTTGGGGGTTCGTACAAAAAATTAAGCAAAAATATCAGAAACAACATATATGGAGCTCGTGGCACAACTCGAAGGTGATCGAGATATCATTTTATTACGGCCATTGGATTACATGCTACGATTCTCGGCTAAAAACGCAGTTGAGGTCCCATGAAATCGGGGGAAGGGACGTCACTTTCAAGCTCTATATATCATATCACTAAAAGTTTATACAAACAATCATTATATTCACCAGGCAATAAATACAATAAAAAGTGCAAAGTGCATGCATGAGTTAAATAATGTATGTATAAACTTTTAGTGATGACGTGAGACCTCACTGATATATTACCAAAGGGGCACCTCATACTACACTACTTACCCTTAAGTACTACTTCAAAGTTTTTGAGAAACACAGCCCTGGTAGTTAGACAGTAGATGGCAGATTAGCTCATTTGTGAAATCTTGTATAACGATCGCCAGGCAGGTTGCAAAGGAAGTTTACAAAAATCAGCTGTGTTGAAAGGACAGCCATAAGCAGGTCATGGCTGGATTTTGTTTTAACTTTCACCATCCTGTCATTCCAGTCCCACCCCCATCACCACACATTGACCAGGTTCCATAGCTTTACTTCTGCCATTGCAGAGCAACTGCCCATTCTCTCTCTCTCTCTCTCTCTCTCTCTCTCTCTCTCTCTCTCTCTCTCTCTCTCTCTCTCTCTCTCTCTCTCACTCTCTCTCTCTCTCTGTCTCTCTCTCTCTCTCACACACACACACACACACACACACGCGCACACACGCACACACACACACACACACACACACACACACACACACACACACACACACACACACACACACACACAGCAGAGCACTTGGTGACCCCAGCAAACAAAGGGTCCGTCACAGATTCCTATGTGTGACCAAGCAGAACACAATGCCACACACACACACATGCACACGTACGCACACACACACACACACACGCTTCACAGTGACCTTGCAAACCCACAGCTAGCAGCAAGTTTCAGGCTGTGTGTGCACTGAAACACAGGTAGGTTCCTAAAACACTCTCAATATCATCTCTGAAGCCTTGGCAGACCCAACACTGTTTCACCACCCTCCACCTGTCTCACACTTGCCATTCATATTGTTCCTCCACTGCCAAACTCCATGTCATGTTCCCCTATACCTCCACTACATCAGTTACAATACATTATTACTTGGTTGATGCTTTTTTTATCGATAGCGACTTACGTTTACGTACAGGGTATTGGTTACGGGCCTGGAGCAATGTGGGGTTAGGTGCCTTGCTCAAGGGCACTTCATCCATGGCTGAATATGCTGGTAAGGGTGGTATTTGAATCAGCAACCCTCTGATCTAAAGGCCAGCACTTTAACCATTGAGCCATGGCTGCCCCCACTGAGCAATGGCTGCGGCCGTGCCACATATTCCAAATGACTTGGTTTTACCCGTCCAATTCAGCCACCCGATTGGCTGGTTGAATGATCACCTGGTTGAATTGGACAGGTGAGGAGAATGTCATTTGAAATATGTGGCCCTCGGTTGTAGCTAATGAATTAATTTTGCCCATCACTGTCCACTACTGGTAACTTCCCACCTTCACCATCCTCCATCTAGTGGCTTGATAGACCCTCCTCCCTCCTCCTCAATCAGTGCACAGCACACCATTTAATTTTCTTCCACATCCACTTCCTCTGTCCCAACACTATCCCCCCTCACTTCCTCTTCCCACCTCTACTTCCCTCCAACACTTTCACATCCTACCTATCTACACCTCCTTTCAATATCTCCCACTTCAGGTACCCCCCCCTTACATTACACTTACATTACAATTATCTGACGCTTTGATCGAAAGCAAGTTACAGTTACAAGTACAGGGCATTGGTTACAGTCCCTGCAACATTATGGGGCCTTGGCTCAAGGGCAACTCAGCCATGGAGAGAGATAGGAAGGGGGGTTGGATTCGAACATGCAACCTTGTAATCTAAAGCCCAGCGGTCATGCTTCGTATCGACGAGTGTACACAGGTACTGTTATGAGACTGTGTGGAGGTTGATGTGGTGTTGTATTGTAAGGCGATTTTTATGGCAGTGGTGTTTGGTGGTACTGGTGCTTGTATACATGTACTGCAGGTGGGGTTGTGTTGTTAGGTAGCTGGTGGTTGTGTATATGGACTGTAGGTGGGGTTGTGTTGCTTCATCACTGGTGGTTACATAGTGCATGCATGTAGTGTTGTGCTGCTAAATGTCACAAGAGTTGGGTGACTTACGTGCGATTGTAAGCTGTGCTCTTTGGCTGAGGATAGCTCCGTATTTGTTCTTCGCCATGCAATGGTAAACAGCTTCATCCGAGGCCTCCTCCCTCACCTCTCTTCCCCCACTCACACTAGAGATGAGCAGCGATCCATTGGACAGGACTTGGACCCGCTCCCCATCTAGAACCCGGACTCGGTTCCGCAGCCACCTGATGTCGACGGGAGGTTCTCCAACGGCCTGGCAGTCCAGGACGACTCGAGCGCCCCGCACTGCTGTCACGTCACGGGGCTCGGTCACAAACGACAAGTCACTGAAACACAAAACCCCTGAAGCCAAAGAGGCAGCTCGGTTAGAAGGAGGCAAAAACACACTGTTAGAAGTCAGTTAGTCAGTTATCAAGAGGCAAAGAAAAACTACTAGTCGGTTATAGTTGGAGGAAAGGACACATCGGCTCACAAATGCAAGAGTGGGTCCAGGGAAGGCCAGACCAACTGATATCAACCCATCTAAATATATTTACATTACATTTCACTTAGCTGACGCTTTTATCCAAAGCGACTTACGGTTATTTAGATACAGGGTAATTAGTTACAGTCCCTGGAGCAGTGTGGGGTAAGGTGCATTGCTCAAGGGCACTTCAGCTATGGATAGAGGTGTAGGGTAAGGTAAGGGTGGGATTCAAACTTGCAACCCTCTGATCTTAAAGTGATACTGTCCCATTTTTGGAAATAAGTTCATATTACACCTCCCCTTGAGTTAAATTATTGAGTTTTACCTTTCTCCTGTACGTTCAACCGTTCTCTGAGTATGGCAGTGCAAACTTTACCCCCATGCTAGCAGTTAACATTGGGTCCTATGAGACCAGCTGGCGGCTAACTAGTCTCATAGAACTCAATGTTAACTGCTAGCTTGGAGGTAAAATGTGCACTGCTGTACTCAGAGAAAGGCAGGAAGTACAGGATAAAGGTAAAACTCAACAATTTAACTCAAGGGGAGGTGTAATATGAGCTTATTTCCAAAAATGGGACAGTATCACTTCAAGTCCACCCCCTAACCACTATACCAGGGTTGCCCCATATTATATGGTGGTTCATGGATAGCCATGACTATAAACGCCTTATTGTCTTTCTATGGATATGCATACTGTCACCTTGTAGTGGCAGACTCAACTACCAACAGAAGAGTATGCAAAATCTTCACTTTTCACTGTTTCCATACAAGATGGTAAGGTACGCAATTCGATTAAGCTTAAATTGCTTTGTTGCCTATAACACACCACAGTGAATGAGTGGTAATGACTGATGACAAAACTATGGCACTGTCGAATGACAATAGTCTGACTCTCTCTCTCTCCCTCCCTCTCTCTCTCTCTCTCTCTCTCTCTCTCTCTCTCGTCCTGGATGTGGGCTCCTTTCATCACCTGTCCTCTCACACTTCTAAATGTTGTCACGTTTGTAGCTAAAACAATGATTTCACTGTGGATCAGTTTCTTGTGTAAGTTGGACAAAATATATGCATATCATTGGAGACACTATTAAATCTTCTTATAATAATAATAATGAACTATTATTACTAAATAATAACCATGCATTTATATTTATTGACTGTAGCCTAATATCCCAGATTACAGTGCATCAACTACAATGATAGTTGATCAAACTGAAAATGCTGGGATTGAAGCAGGCAGCCTACACTTCATGTTGAAGCAGCCTGAGACGAGTATCCCTGCAAGAGTAGATGTTGTAAAAACAACAATAACTGTCACTGTAGCTAGAATGTTGAACGATATTCACATTGTAGCATTGTCATATGCTACATTGTAGGCAGTTAGGCTACTCGCAAGTTATATGCAACCAACGACACAAAACAGCATGAAATAACATTACAAAGCGCTTACCTGTTAAATTAAAAAATATAACCAAAAACAGCATAAAACGCTGGCTTAAATCCTTTTTCTTAGACGCCATTTATCCAAGAAGTTGTTTCATCGTATATGCTGGGACGCCGCTTTCCGTGGCGCGGCGAGTCCGTCCCTTGCCTTGGTCAGTGCACAAATGATTAGTCAAGTTCGCCAGGCGACAGGAGAAAGGCACTTGGCGCTCACCCCCCTCCCACTCGCCCACGCGCAGAGTAGAGCTCTAGCCTAGAAACCCAGTGGCCTTCACCTTGTGGAATGACCGGAAGGAACTCATATTCCTGTGTTTATCAGTGTGTCCTATTCAGATTCTGTAGCCTAAGTTTATTTTTCAGTGTTAGCCTATTTCGAGACACCTGCTACAATAGACCTAGACCTACACAGTCATAGCCTATGCAAGACTGTTTCAATATAGTCTATGCTATGTTTGATTTAATTCAGAAAATGTGCGTAGCCTATATCTTTAATATTTGCTTATAGGCCTACATCATGTTATACAACATTCTTATACAACATATCTTAATAAACCTTATATATCTGAAAATATATCTTGTGCTGTTTTTCTATTTTATGTCTTTCATTAAATACACTTTTTCAATGCATTCATTTAGGCCTACAACTGGTCAGCTAGGCCACAAACGCACGCACACTCGCGCGCGCGCACAGCTGCACAATTATGGTCAGATACTGAAGGCAGAACGTCAGCTGTTCTGCAAGTGCTCATATCGACCGTGGTGGCCAACCCGTGCCTAGCTCTTTCACCAGATGACAAAGCAGGCAATCTGTTTGATCAGCTGACCACTGCATTTACAGCCTAGATGAGCCCCACTTCTTTAGCTCTAGCTACCTTGATTTGCTGTAACCTCCTACATTAAGGCCAAAATATCTAGTCTATGGATGCTATTACTTATGAATGTTTGGATGCATGTCATTCTATAAACATGTTTTTCTATATTAATTCATGAATAAAAAAATATATGCTGCTCAATGCAATGCTGGATGACTTGGAAAGTCGTCTATAGATGTTCTCATTGAAACATTTTGAGTGAAACCAAAATATAGGGGCCTACATGTAAAGAGCCCTTAGACAGGATGTTGCATACAAGGAGCAAGTGTCCAGTGAAATTAACTATTGATCAGGGTGCCAGATTGATTAGAGGTCCCAGGCCCAGTGACCACCAACCCCCCATCTTCACACGTTCGGCTCTCCCAACCGCACACTTCCCCAACCCCTGGGAGACCTCTCGACCAGCAGCGCAGCCCCCCATCTCTGTGGAAACCACATGGCCAGCACAGCCCCCATCTCCAGGCCGGCTGACCCAGGCAACAGCTCACCCCCCAGCCCCCACCCCTCCATCTGCAGAGTGACCACTGGCTTGGAGACTGTGGACACCACACACCCTGACACTGGACACAAGAGCCGGGCACCCTACTGCTCTTGTGAAATGGACATCCTTGATGTCATAACAAACGCACGCACGCACGCACGCACGCAAACACACATGCACACGAAATGATATGCGTGTACGTACGTATTTACCTACTGCTCTTGTGAAAAAGACATCCTTGATGTCATAATGCACACACGCACGCACGCACGCACACACACACACACACACACACACACACACACACACACACACACACGCACGCACACACACACACACACACGCACGCACACGCACACACACACACACACACACACACAATCATATGTATATGTGTACGTACATACATTAACCAGGTAGCCTACTCAAGCATGCATACAGTGAGGCCCATAAATATTTGGACATTGGCACAATTTTCATCTTTTTGGTCACACCATCCCCATGGATTTGGAATGAAAAAAGATGTACCATAACTGCAGACTTTTTTTTGAGGGTATTTACGTCCAAGTCAGGTGAACTGCGTTCTAAAAAATTACAAGTTTCTATATTAATCCCAATTTTTAAGGGACCAAAAGTGATTGGCTAGACTAAATACATCAAACTTTCACTTTTTAATATTTGGTCGTAAATACTTTCTAATCAATTACAGCCTAAAATCTGCAGTGCCTGGACAAAATACTATACAAATACCGTTATTATTATTAATTATTATTATTAGATACTGTTAGACACTGGTTTAGCCACCTAGTGCAGAGCTTATGTTATAACCTTACTGTTACCAAAATTGTAATGACTATGTCTTAATCTGTTCTTAAGGCTTTCTGTAATGTAGCCAGGGCTCTAAGTTAATACCAGCCAACCGACCAAATGCTGGTGAAAAGTCAGTTTGTCTGTTAAAAAGAAAACTTACTTTGACCCATTATTAGGGAGCGTGTGTTTGGCTAGTAAGATAAACATCTATTAGCCATTTTGGCCGGTGATGAGAAAAAGTTAATTTACAGCCCTGTAATGTAGCTATGTTGTTGTTAGTTATGATGTTGTTCAGTATTTTCAACAAATAGTGAATAGGCCCGCGGCAACCCCATCTGCACTAAGAGGCTACTCCCTGATGGTGCTATGGCGGGCCCTCTACTGTAACAGTCTTCAGTACTTATTCTTGGGAAAGTTTACCTTCAGTTTTGCCTTCAGCAAGTGAAAAGCTTGCTCAGTCATACTAAAGTTAGGTGATTGACTAGGCCATTGCCTAGCATTCCACTTTTGTTTTGCCTAAAATGGTTTGGTGGCTTTTGCATGAAGCTTTGGGCTTTTGCATGAAGCTTTTGTGAAGCGTTGTCTAATGACTTCTGAAGCATTTGGTTTAATATGGCCTGATAATATAGTAATAATTATGGCCTGAAACACTTCAAAATTCATCCTGCGGCTTTTATCAGTAGTCATTATCATCAATTGAGACAAGAGAACCAATTGACAGCTATGCATGCCCAGAACATGACACTACCACCACCATGATTCACTGAGTAGGTGGTAGGCCTATGCTTTGATCTATGGTTTGGTGGCTTTTGCATGAAGCTTTGGGCTTTTGCATGAAGCTTTTGTGAAGCATTGTCTAATGACTTCTGAAGCATTTGGTTTAATATGACCTGATAATATAGCCTGAAACACTTCAGAATTCATCCTGCGGCTTTTATCAGTAGTCATTATCATCAATTAAGACAAGAGAACCAATTGACAGCTATGCATGCCCAGAACATGACACTACCACCACCATGATTCACTGAGTAGCTGGTAGGCCTATGCTTTGACTCATGAGCAGCTCCTTTCTTTCTCTTTTCTTCCCATGACTTCTGTACGCGTTGATTTTTGTCTCATCTGTCCATAGGATGTAGTTCCACACCCATCAAGTATTTTTTAGATGCTGTTTGGCAAAGGCAAATCTGTTATTGCTATTTTGGATGCTCAACAATTATTTAAATCTTGTAGTGAACCCTTTCTATTTACTATGGTGAAGTGTTCTTGATTATTCCTGATCTTGTTCTTGATTATTGACTTGAACACACATCAACATCCCTCCTGTACACGGTTCTATATCTGGCCTGTTGAGAAATAGTTTTTTTTCACCAGATACAGAATGCTTCTTTCATCCACAGCATTTGTTTGCATGTTTTCCAGGTATTTTGGTGTTGCTCTGGTATTTGTAACAATATTCTCAGAACTAGAATTAGTCATATTCAGTGTTTCTACATCTCTCACTGTATGTATGTGTTTTAACAGATGTTACACGCTATTAAATTGGTGTGGATGTGGGTTGATGACATGTAGGCTACAAAATATTTTACAATACTGTAGTGGGAATGGCGATGCTTCCACCATGAGGACCACTCTGCCAGAATTGCATGAATTGGTTTCAAACATCACGGTTTACATTGTACATGTATGGATGTTGTTGTGTTGTCTATGCCATTTAAACACTCTGGTCAGTGTTGTGTGTGTTTAATTCAATCCAATGGTGTATGTGCTCAGACAGCATTCTTGATGTGGTGTGCTACGCCAATAGTACCACAAGCATGGCTTTACATTAACATTTCGCTCACCTGCCAAAGTGGCTCATGGTTTTCCAGAATCACTAGCCATTCAGCCTTACTACTACCAGTTTTGTTACCAGTATTTTTAGGCGTATTTTCTTGGCCATGATACATCTAAGCTCAGAAAAGTGACAAATAAGATTATCAGTGCAATGAACATAGTGTGTTAAATGAAACTACCCATAGTATATCAGACAAATAGAATCTGAATCACCTTTCTTGAACATATAACACAAGGTGCAAAAACAGCATATATGCTACTGAAATATGTCATACCCAAGAATAAGTTATCTGCCAAAGTGGATAGTGAAACTAAAATTGTGTCTATTCACGTCCAAGTCGTTCTCATCTTTTGCCGTTTGGCAGGTGCCAATGTCTAGCCAAGATCACAAGGTACTGTGCAGATGGTGTTTTTTTGTGGTTAAGATGTAACGAAAGTTGTTAGTTGTTTGACAGCATCCTGGTATCATCTTTTGACAGCATACTTACCTTAAGTGCATGTTTGCCTGAGTGCATCTTGTCATGATTGGTGGTTGTTAAGATGGTTTTGGTGTTTAGACAGCATTTTGTGGTGGTGGGAGACTGTTTGGTGCAGTTTCAACAGCTTTCTGTTGTTTTGATTGTATTCTGTGATGAGATGAGATGAAATATCTATGTATAGATTATTTTATTACTTGGTGTTGTGTTGTTTACTTGTCCTGGTCTGTCTTGATGTGTCTACGGCGACTACTACCTGTCTTGTGTGGATTTACTACTTCAACTACTTTCATCATGATGTGCTATAGGTTTTGTTTGATTAGTTTAAATGTAAGCTACTACAAAATTGTGTTTGTTGCTGTTTTGATGGTATGCTGCTATGCTGTAGTGTTGCAATGACCCTGTCCATGTGTGACTGTCTCTTGTGTGTCTGTGTTCACCCATGGTGTGTTTGTCTCGTGTTTGTGTTCACCCATGTTGTATGTGTGTCTCTAGTATGTCTGTGTTGTTTACCCATGATGTGTGGGAGTCTGTCGTGTCTGTGTTCGCCTGAGGTGTGTGTCTGTGTTGTTCGCCCATGGTGTGTCTTTTCTGTGTCTGATTTGTTCTCCCATGGTGTGTGTGTCTGTTGTTCGCCCATGGTGTGTCTTTTCTGTGTCTGATTTGTTCTCCCATGGTGTGTGTGTCTGTTGTTCGCCCATGGTGTGTGTCTGTTGTCCGCCCATGGTGTGTGTCTGTGTTCTTCACCCATGGTGGAATGGTGGGAGAGGCTGAACTTAAAGGCATTTGGATGAGAGGAGCAACACAATATTCAAGCTCCACAAGGGCCAGCGGCACAGTGCCCAGGGGCACCAGACATTTTTGACCAGTTGGGGGGCACCACAAGAAACAAACTTTACAAAACTTGTTCATAAAGGGGGAACCGGTGAGGTATAGTGCCCAGTGGCACCACAATGGCTTAATGCAGTCCAGCCTTCACAAAGAAATACAGTTGCTTGCACTCAACTTTGTAGACCTGGACAGCCAAGTTAACTGCATCCTGAAATCCATGTGGGGTTTCTGCATGCATTTCACTGCAAAGCTTTGCGGAAGTGGCTCAATGTATGTACCCAATAAACTATCCTTGAATCCTTGGGTGTTGCCTGTTTTGACCACATCTTGTGTTATCATTCTTTGGATTGCAGGCTTAAATGTTGAGTAGAGTATTATGTAGATTTTTTGAACTATAATTTAACCTGCTAAGACACTGCGTTATAAATTTGCTGTTACCAGAATGGCAATGACCAAGTCGTAGTGGCGCATTACTAAAGGCCCTGTGTTATGTCATAGTAGTGTAGCACTATTGTACTTAACTTTTCAATGACTATTACAACGATCCACTGGTGGAGCGGTGTGCATTATGGGACTACCTACATTTGGAAATGACGTTAAAGTTGTTAATTTATTTCATGTTTTTTGCTTTAATGTCATTCAGACAGGACAGTGCGATCAGTGAGTGGGAGAGAGAGAGCGATGTGAGGATCGGGAAATAACCTCAAATTTATAGTACGGTGTCTTAAGATCACTGATGCACCGTAATTCACACCGGTTTTGACTGCATTCTGCAATGTGATGTAAAGTTTGACGGGTTTCAGTCCAGACGATCTCATCATCTGATCAGGATGGCTCTGTATACTGAGGACCAAAATATGCCATTGCTCTATGGGTTGCACCTCCAATTATATTCACTGCATTCTGTAATGCTGGCTATTATTTCCCGTTTCGACTGCATCCAGTAGTGAGTGGGTATTGTCAGCTGTTTTGACTGCATCCAACAATAGGATGAAGCGGTTGCTAGGCTGTTGACCATCTAATCATCGGACCTTATGAGGACTCTGTGTGGCTGGCTGGACAGCTGAGGAGAAGAGGAGAGGAGAGGAGAGTAGAGGGGGGCAGGGGACAGGGTCAGCAAGGGGGAGGGGGGTCACGTCAAGGAAGAGGGCAGCAGTGACGAGGTGGAGGAGGAAGGGGGTTTGAGGTTCATTACCATGAAATGAATACGCCAGAGCCTGGGAACGTGGCCCCTGGACCCTCCGTCCAAAACCGGGGTCACCAACACCCCCTGCCTGACTGGCCGCTCAACCCCCCCTCCAGCAGGCTCAAATGACCTATGGCCTCTCCACACCACATCCCCTTCCACGTCTGTCCATGCTTAAGTGTGTGCGTGTGTGTATACAATCACAATAGACAGCACAAATCTTCATACGTGGCTAAAACTCAGATTTTAAAAAAACAAAAAACGCCGATATTCTATGTGCATGAGTTAGGCGCTCTCATAAGGAACAGTTCTTGTCACCTCAGGCAATCAGGAAGCTTCAGGGTCCTTGGTATTACATCATTGGTTAAAAAAAAGACAGACGACAACAATTGAGAGACAATCTGTAAACATCGCAGTGATGGCCTAGCCATGCCTTTAACATTTGATTTCTGATTTGAGTATATATTATTTCTTCACTCATTTTAGGGTAAGCATCTGGGGATTTTCCGTTTCCACGAGGCACAGCTTAGCCCTACTCAATAACCCCCACCATTTGAATGATAAATGACGACCCTGTAGAGAGGCCAGAGCTGACCGTTTTAGAGGTCTACACCTCACCGCAGCCAAAGGAGGGAACCACAGCTACTTGCCACCGTTTTGTTATGAATTACCATGATAGGCAACTGCACTTTTAAGCTCAGAAGATAAAGTGCTAAAGCAAAAAGATTAGTTCTGTTAATATGAAACCCCATATGTAAGTAAATTAGACAAATAGAAACCCAGCATTTGATGCAAAGGGCAAATAACACAATAAAGGCTATTCTGATAGCACATACTGTACCAGAGAATAGGTTAGCCAAAGTGGATAGTGACACTGACATTATTACTAGTGCACAGCCAAGATTTACCAGCATTTGGCCGGTAGGCAGGTGGCAAAGTCAAGACCTGAGCAGTGATAGTCAAAATGGATTCATTAGTTACAATCCAGTGCCACATATTCCAAAGGACTTGGTTTTACACATCCAATTCAGGTCATTTGAAATATGTGGCACTAGATTGTAACTAGTGATTCGGTTTTGCCCATCATTAAACCTGAGTACACCTCCCGTTACCTCCCTGAGACTCAGCCATGCGCCAGGGGACCCACGGGGACCCACAGGGCCACGTGACGTGAGCCACGACCACAGAGATGTCTCCCAGAAGGACACCATCAATCCACCTCATTAGAAGGGCACGGTAGAGAGCAGCTGATGCTGCCCCTCAGTGGTCACATGTGGAGGTGCTAAAGCTTCTAGACTAGTACACTATCTGGACCGACAAAGGAAGACCTGACGAGGCCAGCATTCTTTAATTAAAAAATGTTTATTGGCTTTCAAAACCACTTAAAAAAACTCACCTGGGAGTACTTTCAATTGAAAAAACAAAAACAAAACAAAACGAAACAAATAAAACAGCAACGGCTTTTGCAATATTAACAAGCTACTGCACATGAAGCTGTACACTGGACACAAGCACAGCAGAAGGTAGGAAACCACGAGGGCACATGGACACGCGCGACAGGTGACCACTGGGTGGCACTATAGAGTAGACCGACATGAGACCGCCGGAGAGAAGAGAGTCCTGTCGCCAGTCTTAGAGAGGCGCAGGTGTAGGCGCACGCACGCACACACCCAAAAGAGGAAAGGAAGCCCTACAGGGCTAACTGGAGCATCGATGACACACATGCACACACACACACACACACACACACACACACACACACACACACACACACACACACACACACACACACACACACACACACACACACACAGAAGAGGCGAGTGGCCCATCTGCTCACCTGTGGAAGGTCAGGCGAACCACTGAGACACAGAGAACAGATAGAAGAAAGAAAGAGAGGAGATAGAAAAGAGAGGGAGAGAAGAGAAAGAAAACAACAGACATATTCTTCATATGTACTCACGCTTCATATAAGGAGAAGAGTTCAGAGCCTTATTCAAATGCCAAAAAAATATAAAAAAAATATGTACAGCTTTTTTTTCACAAAGGCATTCACTATCAAAATGAATGTAAAACCAAAAGAGAACATTCATAAACTAAACAAACACATAGAACAACATTAATTGGTAGACATACAATGCAAATAATTTTTTACTCCAAGTAGCAACACCTTTTTTTCTGTTGTGGTGGAGAGGGCCAGTCCTGGCCAAAGCCAAGGATGCGGTCACAGATTCATCCCAGTCACATACGCACACCCCACACCATCCTTCCCCTAACATGGCCAAGCATGTTCTTGTCTCCGAGACCACCTTCTTACACATAGATCAATATCGTTTTATGCTCTGCAGCCACCTCCTAATGTTATCTTATCTCTTTGAAATGGATTGTGTTCTCGACGATGAGAACGATTTAGCTGCATCTCACTGAGATCAGGCAGTTTGCTACAGCAGACAAAGAGTAAACGTTGTCCTCCAGCACGAATCTCATGGATATCGCTTCACAAATTTCCTCATAAAAAATATTTTTGCAGGCTTTAGTCGACAAAGGATTTTGTCTTTAAAGATCTGGCAAAGCCGTGACTCGTAAAAAAATTTAGTGCAATAAGTCGAGCCTCAGAGAGAGAGAGAGAGAGCGAGAGAGAGAGCGAGAGAGAGAGCGAACGAGAGACAGAGAGAGAGCGAGAGAGAGAGAGACAGGAGACGTGGGCCACGCATGAACCAGCTTTGCTGCAGGGTGTGAGGGAGGAGTTCCTCACACATCATGAAGGCGCTACACACACACACACACACACACACACACACACACACACACACACACACACACACACACACACACACACACACACACACACACACACACACACACACACACCAGTGGACTCATTTTACCCAACACCACACACGAATGCCAGTGGACTGGTTTTACCTTACATCAAACACACGGATGCCAACTGACTTGTATCCTAATAAACCATGCGACTGCTCCTCTCTGGGACTACACATCACCTCTGCTACAGCAGACACCAGATTACTCGAAGAAAAGAAAAGAGACATCAGCAAGCTAGAGACCAAAGACAGCATTACTGCACGATACAGAAGCCAGAAACGTAACATACAGCGTATAGGCTGCCCCGAGATCCAATACCATCAAGTAAAGTATTCTTTTTTTTCCTCAAATATATATATGTATATGTATATGTATATATTTTAAGGGCAATCAGACCTATCTAGGAATCATTACTGGAATACAGTGTCTTTATATTATGAATTTCATGATTATGTTCTTTTTACAAATGGGAATTTGATATCCAGCTTCATGACTACATAAGCCACGTGCAATCCATCAGATCTCCACAAAAATCATACACGCCGCCCCCCCAACCACACACACATATCTTGTGGTCTACTTCTACTGTACGTGCAACAATCTCCCCTCCCCACCCTGCATTGGGTCACCAGTGTCTCTAAATAAGAGCCTAAGAAGAGAAGAGAAGTGTAGTTTCTGCCCCTCCCTCCTCAACATACACAGTCTGCCAGGAAAGAGTTGACAACACTTGCAGAGCTACAAGACAGAACTAGAAGAGCTAACTTTAGCGACAAATAGCATTTGTCTAGCGGAGCAGAAAGAACTAGCTGAGCTAGCACTAACGATAAGCACAACTAGCTAGGCCTAAGGAATCATGGAGCTATCAGAAATAATTTGTTTCCCTGTCTCAACCCCTGTCTCTGTTTGTTCTTCAGCAGCGTGTCTTTGGTACCGATGTAAGGCTGCTACTGGACAAATCTGTCCAGCACTGACCAAGGGAGCCATCTGAACAGGCAACTACTGATCTCCAAACTTCTCAGACCTCGACACTTCACACAATTCAGGGTCCCTCAACAACCAATTATTCAGTTCTTAATTTCATTAAAGTTCATTCTGTTTAAAAACGACCATAACAGCACTGATATTAAAAATCTTGTCGTAGAGCTTAATGTTTACCTCAAACCACTGATATTTAACAAATTATCCAATCTGTGTGTGTGCCTTCCTGATGTTGATTCAGATAGCACTTCTCAGTACAGTAGTTTTCTAAAAAGTTCACAGGTCAACAGAGCTAGCACTAACAGCAGACAGCGCTCGCAAACTGGTGCCGACATCTGAAAGCACTAGCATACCTAGCACTGAGAGAAGATAGCATGAGCAAAGCCAGCTCTATCTGCAGACAGCACAAGCAACATTAATGCTAAAAGAGCTTGCACAAACACAACTATCACTACCAGCAGAGAGCACTAACAGAGCTACCAATAACAGCAGATAGCACTAACAGAGCTTCCGCTAACAGCAGATAGAACTAGCAATGACGACTGGTGCTCACAGTGCGTACACCAACACGGTTAGCGTTGACGTAGCCAGTGCTAACAGCATCAACACACACAGCAGATAGCGAGCCCGTGGGCATGCACACTGACAGTGGAGTGGAGCAGGGACTGGAATGGGCGGAGCCAAAGCTAAAGCTTCCCTTTTTAAAAAAAACACCTGGAGGATCACATCACGGTAAGTCTTCCTACAGGTGCTGCAAGGCTTTGGACTTTAAACATAAGGCTGTCCTGCCCAGCACCATGCCCTCACATATTAAGTTCACATTATTTCACAAAACACAATCAATAGCTAACAGAAAGAAAGAACAAAAGTCCTCTATGTTTAGTCAACAGTCCATCTACTATGGCCTTTCCAAGACTGAATCTCCACTTAATGCTTATGGGTCTGTGATTAATTCAGGTGAGTAACTTGTCATTAGATCAGCACCTGGTAGCACCTATATAGTTCCAAAAATCCACCTGTGGTCAAAAAGCTCACCTGACAACAGAAGCGCCCCCTTTGTCCACACATGACATTACTGGCCCAAAAGGCATTGTGTTCTCAATTAGTGTCTTCATGGCCGCATAGAAACGTGCTGGTTCCCATTCCTGCACTTATTCTCAAAATGGCTGGCACGTTCACACTGATAATTTGAATGTTTGGACACTGGAAAAGTGGTTTATGATGAAAACCCAAAAATACTTGCTTTCTTATGTGACCGGATACGACCACATAGACATTAGCAGGTTCATTCGGGACGGGTAACACATGGTCGGTCACATCCGTTAAAGTACACAGCCCTGTATGAACGCGGGTGGTACACAGGTGAGCACCTGGTTTCAAATGTTAACTGGTGCAGGAATGGGTAACAGCACTCTTCTGGTCGGTCAGAAAACAGCATATGACGTCTTTCTTGCCAATAGCATAGAGCTTGAAGAGGACAGGGGTGTATTGCAAGTCCCAAACCACAGTGGTGGGGGGAACGGGACCTCAGCAGCCAAGCTCCCATTGAAGTTTATAGGGCTCTATAAGTGCAGACTGCGGAGATCCAGAATATTCTGTGCCGTGGCCTTATCCTTAAAGTTACAGTTTTTAAGATGGCATATTTTATCTGGTTTGATTCGGGAGATTAAAAGAGAGAGAGAGAGAGAGAGAGAGAGAGAGAGAGAGAGAGAGAGAGAGAGAGAGAGAGAGAGAGAGAGAGAGAGAGAGAAGATACTCATGAATAAATAGACTTGAAGCAATGCCAGATGGCAACGCTGGCCTGTGACAGAGGCCACTCTGGGTCCTACTGGCACTTAGCACTGGGCAAGAGCAGGAGTCCAGGTTTTTGCTGTAGTGAGACACATTTACAAGTACAATAACAAGAGAAACTTCACAGAGTAAAGCAAACAAACAAATAAATTATAAATAACACTCAAAGCAATAAAAAAAAGTTTAGCCGAGCATTTCCACGGTAGGCTGGTCCTTGTTCTCGAGCCAGTCGAAGCCAGCTGAGCTGACAGAGTCGCTGCAGATCTGCTGGAAAAGAGGGTCGTTCTTCAGGTCCTCCAGAGCAGCTTCCTCATACTGGTCCTGCTGCTGGCCTGGGTCAAACAGCAGGTTGGCGTCCAGAGCATTCAAGTCGTTAATACTGCCAGACAAGTCCGAGGGCAGGCGGAGGTCGCTGGAGAAGTCAGAGGCGACAGCGTTGAGCTCAGACGCCACCTGACCGACCAGCTGGGAGCTGGGGTTCAGCCCGTCCTCCCCGAGCAGGTCCTTAACGGTGCTGTTGAAGTCCAGCTGGGCCTCCTGATGTACCTCCTGCTGCACAACAACCACCACAGGCACCTGGCTGACCTCCCCCTCGCCCACCAGTTGCCCAGCGCCCTGAAGCTGCAGAGGGGTCTCCTGCAGTTGCAGCTGCTGGTCCTGCAGCAAGGTCTGGTCTTGCAGGAGAGCCTGGTCCTGCAGCAAAGTCTGGTCTTGAAGAAGAGACTGGTCTTGCAGAAGAGACTGGTCTTGCAGGAGAGACTGATCTTGTAGTAGATTCTGGTCCTGCAGTAAATTCTGGTCCTGCAGAAGAGACTGGTCTTGTAGTAGATTCTGGTCCTGCAGAAGAGACTGGTCTTGTATTTGTAGCTGCTCCTCCTGCAGTAGGCTTTGCTCCTGCAGCAGTGTCTGATCCTGTAACTGTTCGGAGGAGGCTCCTTGTGCTTGGCTGTCTCCAGCTGAGGAGAAGGTTGCCTGCTGCTCAACCCTGGCACTCCTGAGGTACATGGGCTTCTGGAAGTCGAAGCCCACAGGGCTGGACTCAGTGCCTGCGGCAAGCGACTGGGTTGCCGTAGCGATGGCTCCGGAAAGTAAGGGAGCGCCAGTCTCCAGCATCTGGGTGAGGTTGAGGCGCGCTGTGTAGTTGGAGGGCAAGTTGTTGACGCCAAGGCCCCGCACAGCCTCGTCTCCGTCTGCCTCCATCTTGCTGAGGAGCACGTTGGTGATTTTGGTGGCGTTGGCGGGCGTCCCCGCCGCACAGATCGGCAGCATCTCCGAGGCCATCATCACATTGAGTGGCACAGATTGGCTTCTCTGCGCCAGGCTGCTGGTGCCCACTGTGCCCTGTGCTCCAGACAGGATGCCAAAAATCTCACAGGTGAGGGGAGAGTTGAAGGGCGACACCACAGTTCGGGCTGGGGCACTGGGGGGAGCAGTAGTTCCGCTGAGGTTCCTCTGCCGCACGGCGGGACTCACACTGCGACAGCGAAACGTGCTGCTTCCACCCACACTCGAACCCCCACCCGGCTTCCCGTCCAGCGGAGCGGGGACGGCAAAGCTATCCTGCTTGGCCACCACCTGCTGCTGAGGCACCGGAGAGGCACTGGCCAGTCGCGCCCCAGGCGAGTCCTGCGGCCGAACCTGCGCCTGGAAGCCTTGTCCGGGAATAGCAAAGGCGTGAGGCTTGCGGAAGTGATCATCCACCAGGTCCTGGTAGCTGGGCAGAAGGGCAGAGGCAGGTGAAGAGCTGCCCGAGGCGGTGTTGCCGTAGCGACTGGTGATCCACTCCAGTTTGACCTTGTCCGGATGCGTGGCCATGGGACGCTGCATGGGTTTGACGGGACTGCTGGACACCACGCTGCCGTCATGGTAGCCGGTGATGCTGGAGTTGATGGGTGTGAAAGCAAAAGGGTTGCGACACTCCACGGGGCTGGGGGGCACGCTGCTGCTGCAGTTGGACAAGGGGGTGCTGATGGGGGTGTGTCTTCCTCCCCCCACCAGTCCATCTACTGGGGTAATGGGAGCCAAACGCGAGCAGGGGCTCTCCCGCGTCAGGCTGTGCGCTCCAGGCAGCATCTCGGAGGTCGGGGTAGGCGTCGGAGTGGGCGTAGGGGTCGGAGTCGGGGTGGGTGTGTGCACAGGGGTAGCGCTGCTGTGCGCCGAGTGGTAGAAGGCGGAGGAGGCCGACTGGTGGGGGGAGAGAATACCCGCGGCGGTCGTGACCACCGGCGCCCCGCCCCCCTGCAGCCCGAGGTCCACGCAGCTCATGAAAGTCTGCAGGCCGCTGCTCAGCTTCATCTGCTCCTCCATCTGCACCAGCTCCTCCACGATGCTGTCCTGCGTCATGTCGTCATCTGCGAAGGGGAAGTAGTCCATGGCCACCGCTGCTGCTGCGGCCGCGGCGCCGCCTGCTACTCCTCCGAACTCCATGTCCTGCTGCAGGCCCAGCTGCCCAGCCGCATCCACCTGTGCCTCCGCTACATGTGCGGCTCTCGCCTGCAGAGGGAGCTGCGATGCCAGCGCTGTGATGCCCACCCGACCCTCCCACAGGCCCCTCTTGGCATCGGACTCCGTTAGGCTAGTGTCCGACTGGGCTGGAGGGTGTGCAGTCACCGCGCTTGGCAGGAGGGCTGTCTGTGTGACGGCGGCGGTGGAAAGAGCGGCAGGATCTGCAGCTGCTGTGGGGGCGGAGGAGTCGTCCTCCTGTTCGGCCTGGCTCAGTAGGCTCTGGGGTTCCCCGGGGGGAGCGGAGGGGGCCGGCTGGGTGAGTCTCATGGGCGTGTCGGACAGCGCAAGGATCTGCATGGTGACGGCGGCTGCACTGTTCCTCAATGTCACTCGGCAAGGGGCGCTCTCCGGCCGTGCCGGGGTGCCGGGTCTCAGCGGCTTCTTAGCAGCAGCAGCAGCGGCAGCAGGTTTGGTGGTGGCGGGGTCGGGGACTTCCAGGGGCTGCTGGGAGATAAAAACGCGCTTGACGGGTATAACGTGATGCGTCTCAAGCAGGGACAACGAGCGTTTGCGTGGGCTCCTGGAGGAGGACGAGGTGCTTGGGGAGGTGGCGGAGGAGCAGGTGGTAGTGGCGGAGGAGGAGGAGGTGGAGGATATGGTGGTCCAGGAGGAGGAGGTGGTACCGACACCTGAAGCACTCTGGTTGGACACGGTCAGGTACAGCATTCCCTCCTGGCTGCTGCTGCTGGTGGGGGTTGAGGGGGGTGCGGCCGAGTCGCTCTTGGCCCGGGTGACACGCTCTGGAACAGGGGTGAGCTTGGGGTTCAACGAGGGCTCACTAGCGGCGCGGTGCTTGGCAGCCCTCTCGCTCCGCACACCACCTGGCTTCTCCTCCACGACTCCCTCTGTCCCACCCTTCACCTCCGCTGAGGAGGAGGAGAAGGCGCCTGGCGTGGGGGTGCTGGAGGAAGGCCCCGGCCTGGGCGAGGGCAGCGGGCCGTTGTGGGGTGTGTTGTGGAGGGAATTGTGCTCATCCTGGGGGGCCGAGGCGGGTCTGAGGGGGGTGGGGGTGGGGGTGAGGGTGGGGGTGGGGGTGGTGGTCCCCCCAGCACTGGTCGCCAGAGAGATGGTGGTCATCTTGACCACGTTGACGGAGCTCAGGTGGGGGGAGGGCATGACGGTCTTGATGGGGCTGTTGGTGATCAGCAGGGTGGGGGGAGAGCGCAGCGTGATGGCGCTGCTGGCGGAGGGCTTGGGCAGGATCTGGGCGTAGCGGTGGCGCGCCAGCCGGTCGCCCACGGGGCTCGCGGGGACGTTCTGCGGAGTCTTTGGGCATTGTTTCACCTGCTGCGTCACCACCTGGAAGTTGACAGGCAGCATCTTGCCCTCTGCGCTCACCGGGCTGGGAGATGTCATCGGCTGCCGATTTCGTTGTACCTGGAGAGAGTGGAGAGGACTTTAGGAAACAACAGTGCAGTATACTAATGAAATCAGGCTGGTCCACTTAAACACTTGACCAGACAGTACTAGAGCACTCAAATCACTATTTTATTGTGGTGCCAAAGTAATGGCTAACATTTTGACGCTGTCAACACAAGTCAAACGTATGAGACGTGATTCCATCGAATTGGTATATTTTCACCTTTGGAAATATTATATTTAAAACCTTTTCTCACCATTGTTAAAGTATCAGCAGAAATAAGTCATAGTGACAAGATTATTACATGGGGCTTACCATCAGGTTATTAATGTTATTTATTTTCTGAGACATTATATGTATGAATTTAAATGAGACGACAAGTCGACAATGAAAGTTGAAGTAATCGCCTTCGATGGCAATGGCATCTAACAATAAAATTATATTTGGAACAATATACAAATGTAAAAAATATAAAATTTGCCTGCATCAATTCATTTATCTCTAACATCAAGTTCATGTAGAAGACATGTTAATGTTGTGCTTTAAAATTAAGCATGTATTTGTTATTGTAATGATTCTATGGCCGTCTATTTCTCTGGGACAGGGTATATACACTAATCTTGAAGTCAAATTTACTACCATTTAATACCCTTTTTCACTACCTTTAGATTTTTTTTACAACCATCACGACAGTCCGATGCGAGTATTAACAAGACATGTTTTGTCATTTCTACCTCCTTAACATTTCATTACACTTTCGTTTTTTGCAAAAAGACGCCCGAAAGGGTAAGGGAGCAGTGCGGCGGGACGGTACCATGCTCAGGGTACCTCAGTCATGGAGGAGGATGGGGGAGACACCCCTCACCAACCTGGCAGGTTGGCAACTTGACGCCCTAACTGCGTAACCATGACTGCCCTCAGATACAGAATCAACCATTTTTCTGGTCAAAATGGAACAACTAAAAAAAAAAAAACTCGTTTTTCAAAAAATAATACCTTTTGAGCAAATTTACTACTTTTAAGGCCATTAAATTTTGGCTTTTTAATTTATCACCTTTTAAGTAAGGGTTAACGTTCGGCGAGAAGGTCGCTACCGTGGAATAGCAGCACGACAGAGAGAATCTTTAGACCCCGACGCGGAGCGGAGGGGTCTTGTTCTCTCTGAAGTGCTGCTATTCCACAAAGCGACCGACTCGCCGAAAGTTAACCCGCTTATCATATGGATATACTTAAATGATTCACACATGGCGGGGACATTTCTTTAGGCCTATTTAATGTGAAGTGTAGGCTATTATAGTTTTAAATGTCAAAAGATTATTGCTGCGCAAAACAAAACAGTGCCGTTGTGGAACACCGCTAACAGCTAGGTAGCCAGGACAACAGGTGTTGTCTATCACAGCAGCTGATTAGAGTCTTGTTGAAAAGTCGCTTTAGCAGTGAAAAGTCTTGTTGCCATTGACAGCGGTCTGTTATAGACCAACCCGTCCGTTATCGAAAAATAACAGACGTGCAAACGTTGGGGAGCCCCGTTGAAATGAATGGAGCATTCGACAGATGACGTCACAACCATATAATAATACTTTTTAAAACCCTGCATACACCCTGTGGGACACGAAAATGTGCCGATTCGGTGGAATGACCCAAACATACTCACTATACGTACATACCCACATATTAACAAAAGCTCTCACGTGCATATGCACTTACACACAACAACATGCAAACACAGACACACAGGCACTTACAGTGACTGGGCTGGGTACGGCTGCCACCACGATGCCGATGGTAGGTTGTGGGGAGAGGAGGGCCGGGCTGGAGGGCGGGAGAGTGGTTGCGGGCCCGGGAGTGCCTGCGTCCGCTCTTCTTGGGGGGTCGGCGGAGGTGGGCCCGCCGCCAGGCACTGGCGAGTGCAGCTTCTGCTCCTGCTGTCGCTTCTGGATTTTGCGCTGCAGTTGCTGTTTGGCGTCAACAGAGGGGGATGGCGCGGCAGAGGCGGATGCAAGCGTCTTCAGCTGTGGCTGGAAAGGGTTGGCATCCCCCGTGGGAACGAAGGCAGACGCCGGGGTGGGAGTCTTTACACCTACACACACAAACATGCACACACATTACACACGTGTCTGGCCATCTATGTTTGTGTGTGTGGGTGTGTGTGTATGTGTGTGTGTGCTTCATTCCTGTCAAATTTGAGCTTTGAGAAAACAGAATATTGCTGGATTTAAACCCCAAAAAACGGGATCATTTCAATAAGGCTACCGACACAAACAGACACCGACAGGAAACGGGGAGGCAGTGACAAGACAGTGGTGTTTCCACCTGTCTTGACCAGTGTATTATTCTCTGCTTTTCACACAGATAGTCTGTGTGCGTGGTCAGTCCAGTTCAAAATCCCCCTATGAATCTCATGAAGGTGAGAGTGGCCATGGACTTGGTGCTACCCATGTGATGTGTGTGTGTGTGTGTGTGTGTGTGTGTGTGTGTGTGTGTGTGTGTGTGTGTGTGTGTGTGTGTGTGTGTGTGTGTGTGTGTGTGTCACCTGTTGTAGGCGTGCCGGTCATGACGGTGAGTGCAGCCATAGACTTGGTGCCAATGTAGTGCGAGTTGAGCAGGAAACGTGCGAGCTCCTCCACGCTGTCGAAGTGCCGGCTGAGGACCTTCTGGGCCCACTCGCACACCAGGCCGCACGCCGCAGAGCGCATCTCCTCCTCCGCACTCGGGGATGTACCCACTGGCTCCAGCAGCTCACACTGCTGACACACACACACATGCAAAAGTGCCATCTTTAACTATTCCTGTTGACATGTGCAAAGCCTCGATTGTGTGATTCTTCTGAACTATCAGAACACCTGAAGTTGGAAACAGCTAAATCTGCAGTCACTAAGCAAACACCCAACATACACTACTGCTCTATCTCTGTAAATCTTTCATATTTCACAACCAGGGGACTATTTTATCAACAGCGTTGACCCCAAGTCGCTAAACTGAGCTTTTTAAACAGATCCGTTCCATCAGTCTTTGCCTATTCTCTCCTTTGATGTCGCTTTGATAAGGCTTAATACTCTATCAAGCAATACTAGGCCAACAGTTAAATGTAGACCTTTAGATTTTACAGCGTAGGCAATAAAAAAATCGTCCTTACATCACCAAAGCTTGGTTTTTGCATTGCTATGATTCAGCAAATGCTCTCTGCCTAGCGTTTAATCTATGCTCTGTTTTATCCTAAAACAAATGTTCTGAAAGATAAAATAAAACACTTTGGCTGATGCAAGTATTTTATTTCTAAGTAGGGATGCCAATTATCGATTAATTAATTAATCGTTAGTTGATTGCCTTATCGATTAACTTACGATTAATTGATAGGCATTTTCCCCCCGAAATCTCAATGTTTCTCGGAAAAAAAACTACAAAATCTAAAAATGAAAATTAAAAAGTGAGATAAAATACCACATTTAAATGAACACACACACACCCGCTGACAACTTTGACTGGGCCCAGGACAAAGTCATCTAAAAGGGCCCCCCAACCCTATACTGTCCCCTTTGTCCCCCCAGTCAGCTTCCCTGCACACATACAGACACAGACACACAGGATCCAGCTTACCCCATCTGCTGACTTGTGCAGGTCCAGGTTGGGGAGGGAGGGCATGTGCACGAAGGCCTTCTTCCTCAGGCCACTGTAGCAATATGTGCCACGGAGTTAAGTTTCGAAACGCAACATTTAGCGTGTACAGTCTGTGGGTTTGTTTGTGCTTGAGTATGTGTGTTTGTGTGTCCATTGTGTCTCCTTCCTGTCCCCCTTTCTCCTCTGTGATGTAATTTTGCCCTGTACTACACGTCTTTTGTCTTTGGCATCGCTTTTTTAAAATCCATTTTAACCAAGGCATCTGCAAAAAATGTCTGCTGAATGCCTTTTTGGGGAGAGGTGCCCCCAGCCTATACAAACCTAAATATGTCAGCCTCCGAAGCACATGACAACATGAAATAAGCTGCATTCAAAAACTAGGACCCTCATCTTGCATTAGAATGTATTCTTCAGCTCTAATCTCAAGAGCCTGAATGCAGTGTCTATGTCGCTCCAGGCGCCTAGGTCAATGCAGCGCATACGCAACATCAGGCTTAAAGTGATGCTGTCCCATTTTCGGAAATAAGCTCATATTACACCTTCCCTTGAGTTAAATAATTGAGTTTTACCTTTCTCTTGTACTCTCAACCGTTCTCTGAGTATGGCAGTGCGAATTTTACCTCCATGCTAGCAGTTAACATTGAGTCTGGGACATCCCATGCTGCTTTACACAATCGTTACAATCTGAAAGACAGCATTGAATCTGTACCCAGAGGACGGACAAGATCGGTGCCTCCAATCTGAGAGCGGTGTCATCGGGGTGTCATCGGGGTGTCATCGGTGTATCTGTGTATCTACAGGTATGAAAATGGGTATGAGGCCAGGCATGATAATAGGCCTATAAAGTATCGGTATCAATGCATCCAAAATGGTAATTTGTTTAAAAGCCACTAGAACTTTTTGGCATGCACATTCATTTGTCTACTATAAATGACATTTAAAATCTCTTCAGTTAGGCCTATATCATATGATGCAGAGTGTGCCTTTGTTACAATCCTAGATAGTAGGCCTAACACCTATAGCCTATTGGAGTAGATCAACAGCATAACAATGCAGCTCAATTTCATAGGCGTATTCCAATTTCTGCATTAGGTTTTTAAAAATAGATTCACCATCAGTGTTGGGAGTAACGCGTTACAAAAGTAACTAATTACTGTAATGCATTACCTTTTTGAGTAACGCAGTAGTGTAACGGATTACAGCGGAAAAAAATCGGTAATATGTCCTCGTTACAATGCAAGTAACTTGCACATTACAACACATTTTTTCACCTAAATTTTGTGTGGGTATTTTGTTTTCTTTATACAATGTTCGCGGATCAACATATCATCAGCTATTGCCTATGATAGCCTACGTCCGCGCAGAGATTTTAAAGTTTCACGCAGAACATTGCTTCCTCTTTCACGCTTCGTCTCTCGAAATGGCAGGCTGACAAAGGATGACCGATCCAGAAGATCCAGTTTGCTCGTTTTCAAGATGGGTATATGCCCACTACTTTGACTCCATTGAAAATAAGGACGCCAAGAATATTTAAGTTAAATGCACACTGTACTTGAAACCCAAACCGCTTTCCACGTTGAAAAACAGTAGCCTACAAACAATTTGACAATTTGAAGAGGTGCCATAGCACCACCAAATTAGTCAGGAAAGGAGGGGATGCATCCCATTCGCACGAGACAGGGACACGACAGGGGTAGGCTATCCGACGTAAGATTACCTTGCAGCCCCCTCACTTTTGTTCAACTAAACATCACTAAAATTGAAATAGCCTAAATCAATTTGAAATAAAATATGATAGGCCTCTTAGCTCATTAATGCTTATATTTCATTGTAGCTTCAGCTGTAGGCTACTTATCAAGCCTCAACTCCACTATCGTCCTTGGCATTGTTCAACAACGTTTATGACAAAATCTGGCGCATGTGGGGGGTTGGGGGGTCGGACATAAAAAAAAAGAAATTGGAAATAAATTTTAAAAATCCGACCGGACGATGACCAAACTTGACTACAAACCGGAACCAAATTTTTCTTTTTCTTAAGCCTTATTGTATGTGGGTAAGACGCAATTCCTGAAAATGTTGGTTTTCAGTCTGCAGGCTTCCAAAACGACTTGTGGATGGCAGGTGAAAGTCATGCCACCTCATAGATTTGCACTGTAGATCGCCAAATCCTTATTTCCAGTCATTTTGGCTAAAGTAACTAAAAGTAATGCAAAAGTAGTGTAATGCCTTACTTTAAAAAAAAAGTAATGTTGTAATGTAAGGCATTACTTTTAAATGACAGTAACATGTAATAAGTAGTGCATTACAGTTTTTGAGTAACTTTCCCAACAGTGTTCACCATCATGTAGGCCCATCTCAGCCATTCCCCACAAAGATGAATGGCATTAGGCTATATAACATTGGAAACTAATTATAAAAAACACAACATTTGTGGTTTTCAACTGAATTGATAAGGAAGTGCTATTAGGCTACATTTTAGGCTTATATGTTTATAAGACAGCTCACAATTTACCCCTCCACTGTCATCCATTAGGCCTACTTAGCTAGGCTACTTGTAGTGGCATGCTCAGAGATTAGCAATAGGCACTGCAGCCATTAAGAGAGGAACTGGAGTTTTACCTACCATTAATAAGCTAACCCATACAGCGTTATCAATAACTGCAAAGGCAATAGACAGAAGAAGAAGCTGATGAAGAAGAAGCTTAATTTCTTAACTCAGGAATGAGTCCTTCTAGCTCTGAGAACTTGCTTTTGCAAATAACTTACATGTCAGATCATGAAAGATTTGTGACAAGGTGTAACAAAACGTGTACCTCCCTAAATGATGGATTTGGTGGTGTTACTAGGCTTACTCCTGTGTTAGGTTACTTTCATACCTGGCTTCACACACGGGATTTTTTGTTTTGTTTTCCAACTCCACCGCGCGAACGTGCATTGGCGTTTCTATCGGCATTGCCATCCGTAGAACTGGCGGACAGATGCGCTTTCGCTTGTAAACATGGGGCGCACTGGCTTGTCCCCTAGAACTACTTCTTTCGGACAAACATTGCGAAGTGGCTAGATTTGATGAGAAGGGCGTGACTAATTTGCAAACAGTAGAGAGAAACCTGCAGTGGAGTCAAATGGAACGGAATGAACATTATAATGCAGATGAATTAGGTCTATATTTCAGGCAGTCCAACAAAATCCCGGACATTTCTGAAATTCCCCCCGCACATTTTTTTAGGTCTCAAAAGTAGGGAAAAAGAGGACGTCTGGTCACCCTATCCATGATGATTAACTATGATTAACTATGCAGGCAGGCAACTACACAACGTGTAGGCCTATGCGTTTACATATTCCCTGGATCCTGATTGGTGTCGCCGCCGCAGCCGAAAGGCACTGATTGGAAGGTCACATACCCGAATACAGAGCAGATGAAAATGATTCCTACTAAAGCGTTAAGTAGGCCTATGTTCAACAATATTTTTTAAATGACACCAAATTTATTTTGGATTATTCCAACGGCAGATCACAAGGCGCAGGGAACTTTGACGTGCGTAATTGCCATTAAGAGCTGCGTAAACGCTATTTAGAGGTGGGTTAACGCTATTTAGAGGTGGGTAAACGCTATTTCCTAAATTCCAGAGGTGCGTAAACGGCGTTTACGTGCGTTTACCCTCCACTACAGCCCTGGTAATGCCCAATTGACAGCCTTCGTCAATCGTAAACCACACAGCCCCTACGGGATTTACAGTAGGCAGGTCTCCTGACCTTATCTCACTTGTGATCTCACTAGGTCTGGTGATAACCAACAACAGGCTCATTGCCATGACAGTCAGAACTTGCCCATAACCCTAATGATGATCAGCCCATCACTGAGCCCATTGATAGTGCTCCACTAGCCAGCAAAGGATATTTTGATTTGCCCCTCATGCCAAGGCGCCGTGCCTTCATGTTGGGAAAGACATTCTTCATGATCTTGCCAAAGTCAGCCGCGCTAAGAGGGTGGTAGCCCAGATTGTCACAGTAGCTCCTGAGGGCATAATGGGCATAAGACAAAACTTTTAGATGGACAAAAACATCTCATTTCATACTGCAGACACAAACACATACACACTTGAACACAACACACAAGAACAGTCTTGACTGTTACCCTCCCGCACACACATGCACACCGACAAATTTGTATTTTATATTCACACACACACACACACGCACACGCACACACACACGCACACACACACACACACTAACTACTTTATTTATGTCTGCAATTCATAATATGTACATATGGACATTAATGTTACACACACAGACATACACACACACACACACACACACATACACACGCGCACACACACACGCACGCACGCACAAAATGGTAGTGTGGTGGGCGTACTTGTACTCATCGTAGACCTCCTGCTTGGGGAGAGAAGTTTCCGGATGCTCCTCTAGGTGATTCCGGATCCAGTTGAAGGCATACATCTGCTGTGTACGACTGGATGACATGGAGTTCTGGTCACTGCAGGGAGACACACGCACACACACACACACACACACACACAAACAGGCACGCACACACACACACACACACACACACACACACAAACAGGCACGCACACACACACACTGTGAGAAGGGTCGAGACCTTTTCTGTACTTCAATTTGTGTGTGTGTGTGTGTGTGTGTGTGTGTGTGTGTGTGTGTGTGTGTGTGTGTGTGTGTGTGTGTGTGTGTGTGTAGCGGGCCTCAGCAAGAGGTCTTAAATGAAAAGTGGTAATACCATGATGCCGGGCTGCCTGAACCCCTCTGACTCTCACTCCTAGTGACATGGGGGAGGGGGTCCAGTTCAGTTGGGTCGAGTGGGGGGGTCGAAGTGATGACGGATATGAGGAAACAGATAACACAACACATGAAGTGGGCAATTCACAGGACATACACCTGTGACCAGTGATGGGGCAACCTGGATTCATTAGTAAAGGCCTATTTCAGACCAGAACGGGAAAGCGGGGCGGGACGGGAGCGATTTGGAACAGACCTGTCCTTCCATACCGACGCGGCGGTAGCGGCACAGGAGACAGCTCTGTGTTGCGCTGCATTTGGAAAATAAAACTCAAGCAGAATTTTGACAGCGGCGGCCTCCCGCTTAAATGAATGGCAAATTAGCAAACTAGCATTGGCTGTGGGGAGTATTTTGAACAGGACTGGCCACGCACGCCGATGTTGCCAGTGTGAAAGGATGAGTAGAACACACAGCGCCCGATACTCGGCGGATACTCTCGCTGCCACCACGGCACGCTCTAGTGTGTATCTAGCCTTATACCATCCAGTGACACATATTCCAAATGACCCGGCTTTACCTGTGCAATTCAACATCATTCAACAAAGCAATCACCTTGCTGAATGAATTGGACAGGTAAAACCAGGCCGTTTGCAATTTGTGGTACTGGACTGTAACCAATGAATCCAGGTTGCCCATCACTACCTAGAGCCCTATGACACCCACATGGTAAACCTAATAAATACAGTAGCTACAGCCCATTATTATTTACATAGACATATACACACCTGAGACTACTGTACTGTATGTGTTGTGACTATTGTTAAATCCCTGCGCAATACATAAATACACATTAAACTTGTGTGAATATTCCCTCATCCTTACAACACACTAGTAGACCAGCATGCACAACACACACACGTGCACAAACACACAGACGCACGCACACACGCACTAGAGCGTGGCTCGGGCCGGTTTTTTCTGTCCGAGCCCGGCCCTCAGCCGACAGAAAAGTGATCAACCCCGACCCGAGCCCGAGACTAATTAAAATGTTTGTGTCCGAACCCGTCCGAAGCCCGAGACCACTGTAATAACAACAGAACCTGTGCGCAAGCAATATTTTCTATGTGGCCTCCTTCATACTCAAAATAGCACGTGATAAATAGCCAGGATAGGCAACTAGGATGAGGCAATTTGCTGTAGCCTAATTTAGTTACGCACGCATAGTAAGTATAAACACACGCATACATGTGACAGCGCACCTTATGTTTCTTTCGATTAGACCAGAGATGTTGGGGGCTGTGATCAAATGCATGGGAGGGGCGTGAGAGGATAAGAAAGGCGAAAACTAACGAATACGGTTTGGATGCAGTCAGCGCGGCTATGGACGCATTTGTTACGTTATTAAGCACATACGACTTCATTGCGAGCGTCGACGTTGCGCAACGGACGTCAGCGAGAACTTGTTGTCACGATGTGGGTGTTATTAAATACAGCGCATTTAAAGTCGGCCACAAATATGAACGAGACGATGAGCTCGCACCGGTTTGCTCTACTAACACACCACGTGTGATGAGTGGGGGGACAGGCAGTGAGGAGGAGCTGAAGTGGGGACCTGCGCAAACTTGTGTAGAGGTGTGAGACAAGACCCATATACACACGTGAGTGAGTTGTTGACCAACCAGTTCATGGACGCGTGACCTCGGAGGCAGTCCGCCGACGAGCGCCGACGAGCGTTGAAGGGGATAAGCAACTGCAGAGGTTGCAAGATCTGACTGCAGCCGCATTCATCCCGCGATAGTTTTACACCATGTGACATGTCACCTCGTCAACGCAACGTCGACGAAATTTCGAAGTTTGACAGGAAATCTAACCGTCATGCAGCATTTTCCATCCAGGGTGCATTGCTGTCTAAATGCGCATGCATGCGTTAACACATCTCGATCGCACCTACTGTTACAAATAAATCCCCGCGAGCCGGTGAAGATGCCACTCCTTAAGAAGGATGGGCTATAAGTTCACCCCGAAGAACAGTAGCCTGTTCGGCCCTCCAAGAGAATGTCTTTTCCCCTGATGTCCATGCGGTCAATATAAAATCAGGAAAGGTTGCACGCGCATAGTTACAACTGTAGGCTACAGTAAAAGTGACAAGAATTAAGAACCTACGTGAAGGACATGAAATGTCACAGCGGACAAAGTAGTAACAGGAAACCTCTTCGCCCCTACCTTAGGCAACTCCACGTAGCGTGTGCGTCTTCTTTAATCCATATTATGCTCCTTGCTACCCCTTGCTGGAAATGTAATCCTTGGCGAGCAATGCAGTGACAAACTTCGTCATTTTATGTTCAACATTTAAGACAGCACCGAAGGCATGCTAAAACATGGCCTACACTAGGCCTACAACAAAATACCACGCGTTCACTGACAACTGTGTTTGGTGCTTATTAAGAAAGCAAGTTGACTCGGCATTCCTGCTCGGCTGACTGGGAGTGAGCGTCCATGTTGCCACTGGTAACTGGCGCGTGCATACAGCCAATAATAATCACTCGCACGAGTAGCCTACCAACATTTGCATTTATGCATATTCAATTACTTATTTTTTAATCACAAAACTGCCTTTTGCATGAACTGAAACGTTTCCTCTGATTGCTTACAATTTTCACAATGTCTGTTTGGTTCAAGCCCGAGCCCGACAGATATTCTATTTTTTTTGTCCGAGTCCGGCCCGGCCCGTCGGGTTCCGACCCGGCCCGTCGGGCTTCGGTCGGGTTGCCATGCTCTGGCACGAACACACACACACACACATGCACGAACACACACACACACACACACACACACACACACACACACACACACACACACACACACACACACACACACACACACACACACACACACACACACACACACACACACACACACACACCTTGGTCCTAACTAATCTATGTCATTCCAGTAACAGTAAAACACTACACTCTAATTCTCCTCCTGGAGCAGTGAGGCTTGCTTGTAACATTTTAAACCATAGAGCTCTGTCTGCCATCAAGACTCGCAAAGCGCCACTGATACTGATTATTAAAGGCATGCACAGAATTGACTGGAACAAGACCGGCTGCATGTATGACAGCTCAGATGACATATCAGTGACATACATCAAGGGGGGCCGAGAGGGAGAGAGAGAGAGAGAGAGAGAGAGAGAGAGAGAGAGAGAGAGAGAGAGAGAGAGAGAGAGAGAGAGAGGAAGAAGAAGAAGAAGAAGAAGAAGAAGAAGAAGAAGAAGAAGAAGAAGAAGAAGAAGAAGAAGAAAAAAAAAGAAGAGAGGCATTGCAGAGACATACCTTTTCTCAGTGCCACTGCTGGGTCCAGAAGGCAACTTAAGGTAGAGGTAGAGTTTCTCAATGTCTGTAAACTTCTCAACATCTTGCTGTGGACACAAATGCACAGAGACCAATAAATGCAGACTGAGTATGTAATTCATTGATTGATTGGTTCATTCATTCATTAAATGATCTCTTTCCGGGGCCAGCCGTGGCTTTATCGGCTGGGCACTGGTCCTCTACACCGGCGACCCAGGTTCGAGTCCGGCCCTCCCTGTCTCTCTCCCCACTCACTTACTTTCACCCTCTACTCTCCTGTCACAAAAATAAAAACTTAAAGCCCAAAAAAATCTTTTAAAAAATCTTGTTCATTCATACCCTCATTAAGAAGGACAAGTCAACATGGAAACTTTTAAAATGAATGATCATGTATGAAATGCCATGATCATAATGATTATAACCAATCAGCAGTGTGTCTGTGTGTGTGTGTGTGTGTGTGTGTGTGTGTGTGTGTGTGTGTGTGTGTGTGTGTGTGTGTGTGTGTGTGTGTGTGTGTGTGTGTGTGTGTGTGTGTGTGTGTGTGTGCGTGTGCACACCATGCTGACAGAAGATGTGCATGCGTCTGTTTCTCTATCTGTCACACATCATAGCTGACACAGATCTACACATGGCTTCCCACAGTCCCGCCCACGTCTTTTCCTATTGGCTCCTGGGGATGAATTATTCTCACCTCTCCCGGTTCTATTTGGCTCTTTGTTGCTATGAGAAACCGCTGTTCATGAATGGAATGAATCTTGCCAGCCACAAAGCAGTAAACAAGGACCTTCAAGTCATTCAGTAATCCCCCCGTTCCCCCATAACACTCACTATCACCATGGGTGCACTCAGCACAAATTCATACTGTCACCATACACACTTTCACACCACCACATTTGGGTCAATGATGTGACACCATTTTTTCATTTTCTTTAGTACGATAAATGAAAGGAAAAATGTCTACACACTTAGATCATGACTAAGCCATGGGGAGGGTCTGTTGACCAAAAGCTTGGTTGAATTTAAGGTGCACTGTGTAAGATTGTGGCCAAAATAGGTGCTGCAACTATGCTACTCATTCAAACTGTGCTGCCTATTGCTAGATTTGATATTTTCACAAATATTTACAAAGTAATAAATTAGTATTTATTATTATGACCAAAGTACAGTAAATTTTTCAGCTAAAAATGTCTATTTCTGGAAATTCAAAATGGCGGACCATGGACAAGATGTATGAAAAATGTCATTTTCCTCCTCATAATGAATACTTAATATTTTAGTAATCAGAAGGTTGTGGTAAGTATTCATGAAAAAGGTAACATTTGCGAATGGGCAGCATGAATTCTGGAAATAAACTACAAACCCCAACTCTGGTGAAGTTGGGACGTTTGGTAAACTGTGAATAAAATCAAAATGCTATAATTTTCAAAACATTCAATCCAGTCATTAGATGGAGAATAGTGAAAAGACAACATATTTAGTGTTAGAACCTAGAAAAAAGATTGTTTTGGGGGACATATGTACTCATTTCTAATTTGATAACTGCAACACGTCTCAAATAAGTTGGGATGGGGATCAGTGAAATGTAATAAACATCAAAATAAGATAAAACAACAAACAGGAACATTTCAAAATCAATTGTACTGATGGACAATATGAGGGTCCAGCTATAAGACCATCACAGAGAGGCTGAGTCACTCAGAATTAAAAATGGAGAGGGAATAATTACCTTAGTTATTACATACATTTTTTAATTCCCCTTGATTTACCATGATTGAGTGTATATAAGACATATTTTTGTGATTAAAATCATTGTATAGGTTCATGACATGAAATATATTGGCTGTAGTCTCACTCTAGCACGTCAAGAATTGCAGCTATTGAAAATGGACCATATGAAGAATGTTTCATGTATGCAAATGATAGAGGGGTTTGACATGCTCCTATGCACCAGAGCTCACTTGAAATAGACCCAGAAAACATGGGAAACTGTCCTTTGCTGACTGAAGTTGCAGAAGTCAATTATTTTCGAAAAAAAATAGTCGTGCACATCATGTGCTACAGTGAAAATGGACTGTCCAATTTGTGTTAGTGCTAACTTCAAAAGTCAGCCTCCATGATGGCATGGGGGTACAGGAGTAGATTGGCTAAGTTGTTCTCACTCATCTGTAGAATTAAATACAGTGCTGAATGATGTAAATGGGGTTTAAACAGCATAAAAAGCCACTCATTCATTATATTTTGAAGAGAGATCTTCAATTACTCCCACATAGTAAGGACAAATTGCATTCTCTACTATGTTTTAATAGTTTAACTCCATCATAAGGACCAGCAGATGATAAAATGGCGGGCTTTTGGTCAAGACCTGTCACACTGTAAGCACTACAGAAAGGAAAACATTGCAAAACATGACAAGGAATACACCCACCATTTAAGCTGGTGAAATCATGTCCAAGATAGGAATTAACACTGTTTTTATATAAAATCATCTCATCGGTTAATGTATTTGTCTGTAAAGTGTTGTCTTTTGTTTTGTTTTTAGTCTTCCTCAACATTTGCTGCCTTTTATTGTCCCCTTCCCAACTGTTTTGAAACATGTTGTTTTTACATATTCATAAATATCCCCAAAACAATAATTTTGGTCAGTTTTGATGGCTGATATGTTTTCTTTGGCCGTTCTCCATCTAATGTATGAATCAGACATTTTGAAAATGGCAGTATTTTGTTATTATTCACAATATACCTTGTGTCCCAACTTCTATGGAGTTGGGGTTTGTACTAAAAATATTACACAGTGCACCTTTAAAGAACACAAAGAGGATCTTCGTGTGCAGACAGTTGCAGTGTAACACAGTTTTTATGTTTGGCACCTTTTATTTGAGAGTGCAGTGTAATGCATTTAAATGGGGATTTTCTTTAGTATAAAAAGCTAAAGATTTGACATTCAATGCCATCAAAAAAAAGACCAACTCGCAAGATCATGCGAGAAAATTAAGCAAAAAATTCAACAGCGCCAGGTGTGTAAGGATGACGTGTGCACAGGTTCTGTATGTGTGGCTCAACAACACCTAGATGATTCTTGCCTAAAATTGACATACACAATTTCAAGACATTTGGGTTGACAGTTTAAGACAAAATAAGACAATTGAATATTGACTAAAGACTTTTAAGGACTAGAGGCCACCCTGTCTTGTGACTGTGAAATATCGGACGTTGACCTAATCCTAAACCTTTATCTAAAACAACAGTTTTTGTATGTTGGTGTTGTATACTGCATCAAAATGTTAAAATACAAAATCACTTTTTATTTGGGTATTACTGTACTACACTACTACAACTACTGCTAGGTGAGACAGGTGTAGTTTGCATCATATCAAAATAGCATGAATGTTTCAAACTAAAAAAAAAACCCTACACGTTATTAGTGCTAGTACCTTACCATAGTTAATACATTAAGAATAATGAATTAGTACCTGCATTTACGTGCCCTAAGAATGACATTTCATGGATAATAGCCAATAGCACCAAACAACACCAAACTACCATAGCTGAGTAGCACACAGCATTTACATTATAAATAAGAGCCCGAAATTGGAACAGAAAAAAAATATTGTATGGGGAAATTGTGGTGACCCCAAACTTTTGACCAGTCATGTCCAAGTGCAGTGTGTGGTTACAAGACAGATCACTACAGTAAATGAGCCCGTTTATATGGCCGCAATAATCCGGTTATTGAAATAAACAGGCTATTGGAGTAAACGGTTTATTGCTGTTTATATGCAGTCCGTCGGTTGCCTGTGTTCCACTAAAGTGTGTGACACGAAGCTAGAATTTAAGGCTTGTGATTGGCTTCTTATCCTTCTAGAATGTCAATAACCACCTGATAATAACCCGATTATGCTGGATACATGTCTTCAGAAATCAGTTTATTAGCCAGAAACCTAACCTGCAAATCGGATTTCTCATAAACCGATAACGGCAATAAACCGATTATGAAAACTGTTTATTCAGTTTACATGAGCGCTCGAATAAACTGGTAACTCCAAAAACCTGATCATAAAAGGTTTATTGATGCGCATATAAACGGGCTCAATGCCTGTTCTTATTCTCTTGAGGTACTGTATAATTACTGTTTATTATTATATTCATGCTATTAATATTGTGAAATACAGAATCTTCATTAAATAGGTCTACTTTGTTAGTGCAATGGATTACCTGGTCGGGATGATTCGTGATGATTACTGAATTGCCATTAATTAGTTGTGCATCAAATAATGATTCAACTTTTCTTTATAGATTGACTGTGCATCTAAGGTTGCCTGATCTACATTGACAGTTCATAGTCACTTCAAATGAAGACAGACTGTAAGTACTACATAATGCAGCATTACATGTTACTCTATGTCACTTAAGTGTGTGATAGGCCTTTAGGACAATAGATATGTGATGGAGGAGTCATACTCACCATCCACTGTCTTCTGGTTATTATTACATTACTATTCTATCAGTATCATATGATAACATTTCTGTTTCCTTCACATCACAGTGATCCAAATACAGTTTAGAACAATAATAACCTATTGTTTACATTAAACAGTACTGAATTAGTTGTTTAAACAAATCTTTACAGCATGCATTGCAACTATCACCCCCCTGTGGGGTATGTTGTAGTACTATCTTAGCTTCTGGTGTATATTGTACCCAGTATATTTTTTGTATATTTTCCACCAGGTTTGACACATCGACAGCAAACATACACACATACATACGTACGTACATACATACATACATACATACATAATACATACATAATACATACATACATACATACATACATACATACAACAAAACAGACTACTCACCAGTATGTTGTCAACTTTTGATTGTACAGATTTGCTGGGGAGAGAGAGAGAGAGAGAGAGAGAGAGAGAGAGAGAGAGAGAGAGAGAGAGAGAGAGAGAGAGAGAGAGAGAGAGAGAGAGAGAGAGAGAGAGAGAGATTACCATGAGCACCAAGGAACTGCACAAAAATTAGCAACAGAAAATCGCCATTGGGTCATGAGGATAGCAATACTTGTTATACACACTGCTTGTGCATGGTAATTACGTCTTAGAGCTTAGAGAGTGAGTTGTTATTTATGCGAGTAGTGGAATCGCTATCAATCAACAACAGTAGGAAAGCAAGGAAAGTAACAAGCAGTTAATTGTGCCTTCACTGTCAACGCACACGTAGGGCCTATCCATTTACAGAATAAAATTTAAAAGTGACAACAACAGGCCACAGACGATTTGCTTGTTGCTGTAGCCTGTAGGCATGTCAGCATCCAAGCAGGTCTTTTCACAGCAAAGAACGAGCAGCCTTGGAGCATTCTGCCTGCAGCCTACAACCCTGCCAGGTCGTGTCAGACCTGGCACTAGGCTACAGCTTAGCTTGTTACACATTTATTACCGAACTGCGGCAATGACAATGTGTGGCTGAATTAATCAGAGCAGTGTTCTGACACATCTGCATAGAATTGCCCGAGTCGACATGTATCATAACATTTAGTTAGCAAGCTAGCTTACCTTTCCAACGTCAGGTTCCCTATGATCACCAGCTATCGTTAGATGACTAGAGACATTATCTCCATTTCGGACGGCATTAATAAATGACAATGTTTTCAAATGCATAGTTGGCCTTCGTTTTATTTTATAATCATGCTCTGCAACAGTCACAGATGTGCTGGTGCTACGATACGAACGGAAATCATGCAGTGCAGCTAACGTTAGCCAGATCTGTCAACATGTTTTTTTTTCCACGAGCATCTGGCTAACCTTAGCTACCCTTTCCTTTTGACTTAACTGCGGGCATTCCATCCTGACACTCGGCTCGGACTGTCTTACCAAATAGAATTCTTTATCTTGTTATACTGCAGAGCAGTGGCGTCGGGCCCCTGAAGTCCTGGTACTATCGTTGGAAGAGAGCCCAATCCCGTGCTAGGATTCTGCTGCTGACCAGGTTGTTGTTGCTCATCAGCCATCGCGGTGCTAGTCTTCAGGGGAGGAGGGGGAAGAGCTTTAACATGTAGGCCTCATCAGAGACCTTGCGAGATCACACTCCGGGTGTGCATTAGGCTAGACCTGCTATCTGCAAAATTATTACGCTTGCACCTCTTTAAATAAATCAGCGGAATCCAGGGTGCACTCTGGCTAGAGTCTGAATATGGAGACGCATTTAGCCGAGCAGACAGGGTCGGAATCAGGAAAAAAAATAAAATTCACACTGCAGCAAA
The DNA here is from genome assembly GCF_034702125.1 of Engraulis encrasicolus. Lineage (NCBI taxonomy): Eukaryota > Metazoa > Chordata > Actinopteri > Clupeiformes > Engraulidae > Engraulis > Engraulis encrasicolus. The sequence goes on from NC_085860.1 coordinate 4,136,080, forward strand.
TAGCACGCGAGCAGCCGCCTCGGACGGTGCTGCTGCGGCCAGGCAGCTGTGGCGCACGCGCACTGCAGGAAACGGAGCAGCAGCCTCGCATCGGCCAAGACTGCGATTTTCTCAGGTACCCATGGCAGGGAAAATGCATCTTACAGTGTTCACACTTCACAGACAATGACGGTCAAAGCTTAGGCTACATTTGTCTAGTAGACTACTTTTTGTTCAAATGTAGACCCTATATCAGACACATTCTGTTCTGGACAGGGCAAAATGCATAAGCAGTGTGTGGTTGTATGGGTAGGCCTAACTACATTCATGTACACTATTTACACTATTTAAATCGTGGGCCAGTAAGCTGCATGTTCATCTTGGGCAGATTATTTGGTCCAGTAGCATGTAGCACATACGGATCAACTCTGGTAGCAGGGAGTGAGTGATCACAGAAAACCATTACACCAGCACAGACCAGAAAACGCAATAGAAGATAGATTCGATTCTTTATTGTCCCATAGGGATATTTGTTTTCACATCAGGTCAGTTCCATCAAATTCAGCACTAGTCAGATCTTTGTGATTCACATGTCATAGAGCCTACAAGTAGGCCTACTATAATTGTACATTTAGGCCTACACATAAACACCCTTGAACATCCACATAGGCCTACCTATATATGCTACATACTCCTCTTCTCCACATACAGCTCATACTTTTACCATCCCCTCATTAACCCAGCTATGCCACCGAGGGTCGCTGACAGCTTTTGCTGGGCCTGGGAGTTGGGACAAAGTCATTTGAAAGGCCCCCCAGATCCAATACAAACAATGTAATGAGGATCCAATTTTGGGGGCCCCCATCTGCCTGGGCCCAAGACAGCTGACCCCTTTGTCCCTCCTTGTCAGCTTCCCTGATGCCACCACATTCATTAGTCCACATAAAAAAACACATAGATCCACCACTCATTACTCCATGCCTCATTGGGTGCAATGGGCTGGTGTAACAGATATGTAATATTATAGTCATATCATATCATAGTCACCATGAATTTACTTTTGACACCTCTGTGAACACACAGAGAGAAAAACAGACAGACACACATGGGTCATTGCCATAGGCATGCACAGATAGGAACGATGTGGTGCTAAAGCACCTGCCCCTTTGCCCTACTGGACAAAAAAGAACACATACCTGTAGATCCACCATAACTTACTTCAGGCCTCATCATGTGTGTGTGTGTGTGTTTGGGGGGTTGCGGGGGTATCAAGGGTTCAAGGTTCAAGGGTTTGTTCAGTGCAGTAATAGCTGAGGGGACAAAAGTGTATCTGTGACTGGATGGGAGAAGGGTGGTGAATCGGTTCAGGGGGTGGTCAGGCTGTGGGCTAGGCGTCTGTGTGATGGCTTTTCCATTTGCGTCAGTGGTTAGTGACCAGCAACCATCCAGGGAACCCCCCCTCACTCTGCAGAGAAGAAAAAAACCTCCCAAAGCAAGTCAGTTTCAAGCCATTTTAGTGAGCTGCAGGGTCTTGTTCTTGTGTCTACATTCATCAAAATGCAAACAAAAACAGCAACAAAAACTGCATTTGTGAATCAGCACCATAGCCTACCTAGAGAAGAGGGCCCTGGGCAGGTACCAAACCATTCATGGCGTTGGCCACAACTGTTGATGTTCTGAAAGGAAATCATTGATCTCATGATCAGTATAGATCTCCCTTTCTGTTTCCCTTTGATTGACCTGCAAGTTGAAAGTGAAATTGCTATGGCTTGGCTCGCTAGGTTTTTAGTGTTTTTCAGTAACAACATAGTCTATCTAATAATTGGGTTACAATGTAGTAAATGGTGTAACAGCTATGTAATATCATGTGCTAGTGTTGTACTTACACCATGAATTTACTTTTATCTTTACTTTTGACACCTCTGCCCAATATACTGGGAGGGCAACTCTACTCTCCTTTCTTACAGTGGGGCAGGTGGGAGTTCTCATGTCTATGGCCTCTAGAGGGCACCGTAGACTTAGTTCGACTCTGCCAGACAACGTTGGATTAGATTCATTCTACAAGGTAACATTCTAATAAGAGCAGTGGCCATTGTTGTTTTTTTTGTGCCAGCCGCAAGTGACACATGAAACAACAAGCATGAAACGAAATGACAATACTGAAATGTTGCTTAGATAAATTAATTACAAGGTGATTCTTTCCTGTTTGACAAGCTAAGATATTCGCTTACAGAACATTCCATACATTTTCAGATACCCAAACATAGAATGCTAGACAGCTTCTATGTTCTGTTAAAGGATAAATTCAGTCAATTTCAACATGCAGTTGTAATGCTCAAACTACCCTGGACTTGTCAGTACGTGATCTTTTTTTTTTCTTCAGCCTTTTCCGAGATCCTGGGCATTGTAATGAGGGCAGCTGTTTGATTACATTTCAAAAAAACATCTTGATTTATTCCCAAAAACATCCAAAAGGTTATGCAACATCAGTAGACAACTAGCAAACAGCGATAGGCCTACCTTTTGGGAAAACATTTGGAGTAGGCCTATGTTAAGAATTTTTCAAATGTACAAAAGCTACCCCCGTTAGAATAGCTCAGCTCTCGGAAAGGTCTGAGCCGAAAAAGGCAGCATCACTGGGTACTGACAAGTCAAGGGTAGCGTGAGCAATACAACAGCATAGTGAAAATGGCTGCCCAACAGCGCATGGACGAAAAGGGAAATGTCTATTCCAATACCAAGAGAGGTGGCCGAAATCTGTCAGTTCAGTGCAAACTATGTTAGTGAAAGGCATGACAATGTATGATGTATTCCAAAGTACTCAGATAACTTAACTCACATTGAACAATTCAAAGGATGTTACAAACTGTAATCTGCTGCTGACCGATGAGTAGCTTGGACATATCATCAGTGTTCAAAGAGTTGACATTTTGGTCCTTTCAAGGTGCACGTTTAGGTTCATTAAACACAATGGGCTTGGCTATTAAGGCATGGACCCTGTTATAAATGTGCTGTGTTCAGAATGACCACATCATACTGTACCTAAGGCTCTGCGTAATGTTATAGTATAAATTCAGACTACTACTGCGTTCCACTGGTGAAATGTTCCGCAAGAGGCGAAAGGAGAACTTTGCGCTGAACAAGACAACCCATATGAGATGATGCTCTGCTGTGTCTTGGAGTGTTGTGCTAGCTGTGTTGTTGTTTTCCTTGTTGTGTTGCCTATCATTGTGCTGTGGTTGTTTATGTCTGACCCTTGGCTTGTTCTCATCTCACTATGCGTTTTGATGTGTCAATCTGCTGTCATCTCTCATCTCAGCTGTCACCTCTGTTAGGGTGGTACCATGGTTATTTTGGGTTGTCCTTCCCCCATGAACACCCACCGGCAGTTTAAGGAGACGGGTTTGTTTTCTACCCAGTGGGGTGGGGGGTGGGGGGAGTGTTGTTACTTATAGAGGTTCTTGTTTAGCCCTCTATTGGGAACGATGAGACAATGTCTCCCCACTGCTGGAAAGTGACTGACTTACAACGTCACATGACATGAACACCAACTCCAGTCAGGATAGGGCACAGGATAGCCTTCAATGACAAACAAGGAGTTGAAACTGTTAAACATTATGTAATGCTGTAGCCCCTTAACGTGCGCTGTACCTCCTGTGGCACACTGTAATAGACATTGAAAGTTAACTACTATAGTACTACATTACTATGACAGTGCATGGGGCATTTAGTAATACATTAGGCCTACGACTTGGTCATTGCCATTCTGGTAACAGCTAATTTATAATGCCGTGTCTTAAGGGGTTAATTCACCTTGACGATGTGGTATAAGGTGCCCGGGACAGAAAAACTGGGAATGTGGTGTTGGGATTCATAGATAAGACTGGATACAGAGACAGGACTTGATATCAACATTTTTGATCACTGGCTACTCAATGTGGCTGGGGATTTACCCAGAGTTGAACCCAGACCTCTGGCGTAACAGTCAGTGCCATAGGCATTTAAATCCCATTGTTCTTTAAATCTCATTGCTTGCTTAGCTATTAACTAAACAATCTATCTGCTTTACTATCACTAGATCTATTATTCGTCAATTCTGTAAAATGGTAATGGTACCGCATACGTGATAAAAGTCATTTGCTTTGAGATAATAAACACATTATTTGACAAAATATATTTATAACTTCATTCTAGTATAATGATAATTAGTCACCTTAATTACCATAACAACAATATCAATAAATACATGATCTATCTAATTCACTTTGATGTGCTTACTTTGCAGATATGTGTGAAATTGAAAGAGCATTATTGCTATTATGGCCAGGGTTAAGTTGAGCTTTCTGTCCAAAACAAAACAAAAAAACTTTGGCAACCAAAGAGGTGTGGACCTCCTTGATCAGGAGGACCATCTGCAGACGTGATCTTTATTGGTCAGAGATAATTACCGTTATTTAGAATCCACGGAATCATTTCCTGAACAGGTGTGGAGAATGCTGGAGTGTGGAAACAATGTTGTGGGAATTGTGGTTTTTCTCAATCATATTGTGGCCATCAAAAAGGCAGTTCATCATATCATGGAAACTGGAAACACATAATCAATTGCTTTTGCTATGACAATCAAAATGTTTTGTCTTGGAAATATTGAAATTTGACGATTTATTGCAAGACAAGTACTGAGGGCTCAAATACGGCATCTTCACACTCATAGAGGATCTGAATATTTCCTTTCTCTATTGCAATGATAATGTCTGTCACACAGTCCATGTCAATCTTGTCTACTCTTTTACAATAACATGACCTTACATAACAATAACATAACATTTACATCAGAATGTCTCTCCAGAGTGCATTTTTCATTGCAAATTGCAAGGAAATAGAGAAATAGAGAAAAAATAATCAATCTCAATCTTCAGTAGATGTGATCATTCTGTCCATTGTCATTGTGCTCTGCCAGGGTTGTGTCACAGTTGTCGCTGCATGTTGTGTCAGTAGTAGGGTTTTACTGATGTTGTTGCCGTGGTGACCTAGTCGGCCAGACAAGGCAATCAGGACATTGTAGGTCAGAGGTCAACAAGTCTAGTCCTCACGTGCGCTAATCTCCTTACTGTACGACACGTCTTCCTTCGTTTCTGATACACAGTACACATGCAATCACACATATTTACTCTTACGGGCATATATACCCTTATGGGCAGTCATGGGTAAACGGTTAGGGTGTCAGACTTGTAGCCCAAATGTTGCTGGTTTGACTCCCAACTTGCCAGGGTGGTGGGGGGAGTAATTACCTAGTGTTCTCCCCCATCCTCCTGCATGACTGAAGGACCCTGAGCATGGTACCGTCCCGCCGCATTGCTCCCTTCCGGGCACCATTGGGGGCTGCCCCCTTGCACGGGTGAGGCATAAATACAAGTTTGTTGTGTGCAGTGTGCACTTCTGTGCTGTGGAGTGCTGTGTCACAATGACAATGAGAGTTGGAGTTTGCCAGTTGGGCTTTCACTTCACTAACTTACTAACCAAACAGTAGCCTTTCCTGTCAGTGTCTGGATCTCCTCCAGACGTCCTCTTGCATCGTGTCACTGTGTCACTGTGTCACTACGTCACTACCAGTGGCTCAGACAGACCAACTGCCAATACAAAAATAGACGGACAGACAAATAGATTGGCAAGCAAGTCTTTAAGGCACATCGTTTAACCCTAATGTTGTTAACCACCACTAGTATCATACATATAGAATCCCCCCGAAACCTAAGCATTCCATAGGCTTTTTTGAGCTTTCCTTTCAATGGCTCTAAGACCCCCACCCCTGCCTGCGACCAGCATCACCCATCCCTCCCTCATCCCCTACGAGCAACCACGAGCAACACGCCACCATAGTGAATCCTGAAACCTTCCCCCCACCCCCTTCATCCACCACGGCCACCTATAAGCCCACCTCACCAAGTGATTCCTAACGCCCCCTCCCCTCCCCTCCACTCCCCGCCACTCAGGCTCCCAAAGGGCCGCAGACAGTAAGCAGGATTATGTCTCCTGTGGAGGAGTGCCACAGGAAGCAACTCTTCCCTCCCCTCCAGACAGGCCACCACCACAGGTAAAAATAACCGGTAACCTGCAACACACGGCACACGTGCAGCGAATCTGCACTGACAAACTGGGTCAGTAGGCCTGGCGTGTGGCCGGCCGCGGCCATGACTCAAAGCTCACCATGAATGTGTGCGTGTGTGTGTATCTGTGTGAGTGCATAAGGGGATTATAGGGTATGTTTGTCAATAAGGTCCTGCCAGGGAAGGAGCAACATGCAAGCCCTTGACAGAGCAAAGCTCACCTAGTACTTAGTGGTGGTTTAAACCAACTGAATGACACGAGTCTGGTTGTTAGCCTGTCCAGTTGCCTGATCTGCTTGCTTGTTTTGCTTGGGTATAGGTTGGCAGTGCGCATCCATGATTAACAGTCTGAGTTAAATGCCAATGTCTGATGTCTGAGTCTGCATGCCCCCCTTCCTCCCTCCCCTCCTGAGTGATGGCTCAGCCCACCGCCTCACACCCCTACCCTGAACCCGATTGGTTCAGTCCCGACTTTGTGAGTGCTGATTGGCTTAGAGTGTGTGGAGTTGACTGAGTGTGCAAAGAGTGAGAGAGAAGAGAGAAGGCAGACAGAGCAGGCTGCTTGAGTACTCTAGGCTTGTGTGTGGGTGTTTGTATATGTGCATTTGCCTGTGTGTACACTCTGACAGAGAGGTGATTCTGGATTAGACCCTTAAAGTCTACACGGCAGCTCTGAAGCTGCCTGTGGACACAGTCATGTACTGTGCGTACCCCAACACTGGCTCCTCCGGGACCCCGCTCATGCATTACTACAGCAGTGGCAAGACTGTGAGTATACCCTCACTCCCTCTATTCACCTCCATGGATTCTTGTGGTTGTGCTTTCTTTCTTCCAACTGAACCTAACCAACTGATTGTGTGGTTGTGCTGTATGTATGTGTGTGCGTGTGTGTGTGTGCGTGTGTATGTCTCTATGTTTGGGTCGTGGAGGTTAAGGGCCGGTTTGTATGTCTTGTTTGAGGGAGTTGTGTTCCACTAGATTGGGAAGAGTGGTGGCTGAGTGTGTCACTTAGAGTTGTCAAGGGTATGGGGACACGGTTCACTTCTGAGTTGAGTTTAGGGACGTTGCGTACATGGAAAAGGGGACATGGTTTCACATGGTTTGGTGGTTAAGAGACACTGTGTAGTTTGTTTGCAGTTGTTCAGGGAGACTATATGCCAGTTTTATGTTGTGTCTGTGATTCGCATTCACATTCACCCAGGTCATCCACAGAGTTTAGTTTTTAGGCAACTGGACTTCTACTTTCAGCTTGAAAGACATTTTCGTTCCTCATCCAAGGAGCCTCGTCAGTTCTTGTCAAGGTGTGGAGTCAAGGAAAGTGTGTGCAGAATGTAACCTCGCTTGCACTTCATGACATGCTCTAGCAATAAACTAAAGGTCCAAATGGTACCCCAACAGAATTACAATCCAAATGGACCCCAGCATGTCCTAAAACTCTTGAGATATATTTTAGGAGCAGTGAACGCTGAGGATTTCCAGTTAAAACGAACATAGACTTTTTTTTAGGCTGCATAACATCCAGTGTTACTGTGAAGGAGTTGCACAAGTTCATATACGATGCAAAACAAACAAAGTTTGTAGTTTGTAGGCTATGCAAATGTGGTAAAATGCAAATGAAAATATGGTAGGCTATGCAATGTGATAAAATATCTCTTGATGGTATATCTTGGCCAATATTGTTGTAAAATAATTGTGTCTTTGAAAGTTAATCTAATTATCTGTTGGTCCCTCACAGGGTTTTCCTGACGAGTATACTATTTGTGTAATACCATCAGAACCCATGCTCTGGTTCTGTTTTTTAATGGTCTGTCCGAGGGAAAAATATATACAATATTTTCCATGGACACAGAATGAAGTTCCCCATTGCTTACAAGAAAAATGGTCATTTGCATTGTTAAAATGGCCTTTTTGTCAGACAGAGGGGGCATGCACTTGTGATGATGTCATCAGAACCCCTGTGTGTTATCTCCCTCCCGAGTTCCAACCCAGACAGGGTAATTAGCGGTGAGTTGACCTACGGCGGCTCGTCTGGGCCTCTGGGTCAGGTTAGAGGCCAGACAGAAACCAAGTCTGAGCTCACTAGCTGGGTCACAAATTAACTGTCTGAGTTAATTAAAATATTAGCATACCTGATGTAAAGTAAGCTATTTTCGTAAGCACACTCCAGACATTAGTTATGCTAATTAACATTGGCGTGCCACTGTCATTCACCTGGCGGTGCCAATGCATGCCGTCAGCTGGGATATCTGCGTAGGTTCATGTGGTTAGTTACCATGCTAGTCACACTGCCTTAAAGTGCATGTATGTTACATGTAATATGCTCCTGTCAAAGACTGTGAATAGTTTAGCATACTATTGTGCCCCTGTCAGAGAGTGTCATACAGTGGTAGGTTAGCATGTCAATGTGCAGTCATTAAAGTGCGTGCAGATTAGCATGCTAGAGTGCCCCTGTCATAGTAGGTTAGCATGTTAGTGTGCTGTCATAAGAGTATAGTGCAGATTAGCACATTAGCCGTGCTCCAGTCATGAGGAGCGTGCGTGTGCAGTGTGGGGCTTGACCCAGGCGGCAGCAGACGTGGGCCTATTCTCTGCCCTGATTACAGCACTTTCCAGAGACGACTTTGATCTGCGAGAGACTAACTGTTTCCAGACTTGGTCGCACCAAGGGGGAAAATTGGTTGCACGTGTTTAGGACTGAACTTCAGAAAGCAAAGTCAGAGAGGACAGTTAAATAGCACAAGATGGGCCTGTTTTGAAGATTTTTCAGGCCATACGCAAATTATAAATAAGGCACAGCTTCAAAAGAGACATGGAACTGTTATGGGTAAAAGCATTGTTGCTCCACATACAATTCCTTTGCCTTGTACGACAATGACAATAAACCTCTTGAAACTGGGGACTTGAAACAAACGCACATCTCAGGTCTAAGTGTCATGAAGAGGCATTATGTACAGTATATAGATGGCTAAATCACACGCATGGACATCCTGACTCTCAAAGCCTGACTTTCAAGGCTTTCCACTCGGTGTGTGTGTGTGTGTGTGTGTGTGTGTGTGTGTGTGTGTGTGTGTGTGTGTGTGTGTGTGTGTGTGTGTGTGTGTGTGTGTGTGTGTGTGTGTGTGTGTGTGTGTGTGTGTGTGTGTCTGTGTGTGTCTGTGTGTGTCATTAGCGTGCTGCCTGGTTAGTCGGCTGAAGCAGGGCAATTGGCTTTACACCGTGCCATCTGCTCCTTCAAGGGAGGAGGGCCAAGAGGGGTGTGTGTGTGTGTGTGTGTGTGTGTGTGTGTGTGTGTGTGTGTGTGTGTGTGTGTGTGTGTGTGTGTGTGTGTGTGTGTGTGTGTGTGTGTCTGTGTCTGTGTCTGTGTCTGTCTGTCTGTGTCTGTGTCTGTGTGTTTGCGCGCACATGTGTGTTTATGTGTTTGTGTGTGTGCGTGCATGCGTGCGTGTGTGTGTATGCAATACATTGGTTCCTGTTTGCACTGGTGGTGTGTGGGACTTGGACTAGGTACCAATTGGGCATCCACGGTTGCAAAAGGGTGTAGGGGGTATGGTTTGCATTGTTGTGTTGTTGCTGTGTTGTTGGGGGGGGCAGCTTGTTCTTATTTCCTGGGGGCCACATCAAAGACATGAGGACATGGGAGCAGGTGCAGAACAGACCACTTCAACCCTGTGTGTGTGTGTGTGTGTGTGTGTGTGTGTGTGTGTGTGTGTGTGTGTGTGTGTGTGTGTGTGTGTGTGTGTGTGTGTGTGTGTGTGTGTGTGTGTGTGTGTGTGTGTGTGTGTGTGAGAGAGAGAGAGAGAGAGAGAGAGAGAGAGAGAGAGAGAGAGAGAGAGAGAGAGAGAGAGAGAGAGAGAGAGAGAGAGAGAGAGAGCGAGAGAGAGATTAAATAGTCTGTTTTTGTGTTTGTATGACATATTGTGTCCATGCACAACCTCTACAAACAAGCATGGAAAGGATTTATCAATGTTCTGTCTCCTTCATGGTCTCCCTCCACACAGTCCTGCAGCTCTGTTAATATACAACACAATTCATTTTTAACATTCTGTTAGCAATAACATAGCAGTAGCATTCTGTTAGCAATAACATTGTTTCCAATGCAACCTCTTTCGAATCGCTGGCAAATGTCGTGTTGCTTGCAGTTGAAGTCTCCCAGTATTTTCACCTCCATCAAGGAGGTTGATTTCAGTTACATTGTTTTTTGTCTGTCTGTCTGTTTGTTGGTAGAATAACTCATAATGTTATTCATTAATTTCGATGAAATTTTGTGGAAATTAAAAAAGGAACAAGTGATTAAATTTTGGTGGTTTTAAAAAGATTCTTCAACATTGTGGCATAGGGCGAATTTTGACGTTTCTAACTCCACAAAAACAAGGCAGAAAAACCTGAAAATAATGATGGTGTTACATAACAGCTTCCTTGGCGGAGGTCTACACTCTCTGAGTGCATTTCTAGTTTTTTGATGCTGTCTGCTCAACTCTCTTCTTCTACCCTTCTCTCCCTGTGGTAGAAGGTAGAAATGGAAAATGCAATGCTCACCATAGAAACATGTAGAAACAATAGATGAGAATGTACAGTACACTGTACATGTAGGTAAGAATCGAGACATAATAGGACAAAAATACGAGCTAGGTGCATTCAACATCACATAGAACTGTCCATGTACAGTACATGACAACTAAGGTGCTTGTTGTGTGAAACCATTATGGTTAAATGCCACTGCCAGCTTTGTGTAGGAACATATGTAAGTAAGCAATTACGTAAGTAAGTAAAATGTATTCATACAGCTTTTTTCACAGACAATGCAGTAACAAAATGTGTTTGCAAGGATGGGACTGTAAAGGGAAAAGGCAATGTGTGAGTAAAATGTAATATGTGTGCGGTGTGTGTTTCAGGGTTGCGTTCCATCAGATGGATTCTCCCCCATACACTCCTCCACCAAAGTGTCGGGCAGTCACATCAGCAATGCTCTGCTGGGTAAGATGTCTGTTGTGTGTGTGTGTGTTTGCGTGTGTGTGTGTGTGTGTGTGTGTGTGTGTGTGTGTGTGTGTGTGTGTGTGTGTGTGTGTGTGTGTGTGTGTGTGTGTGTGTGTGTGTGTGTGTGTGTGTGTGTGTGTGTGTGTGTGTGTGTGTGTGTGTGCGTGCCCCTGTATGGTGGGATGAAACATTGTTGTTGGAAAGGCTCTCTTCCTCCCAAGGCCAGAGTGGCGTTTAGGGAGCGCAAATGGAATACAGTTTCCTGTGTGTGTGTGTGTGTGTGTGTGTGTGTGTGTGTGTGTGTGTGTGTGCGTGTGCGTGTGCGTGTGCGTGTGCGTGTGCGTGTGTGTCTGTGTGTCTGTGTGTGTGTGTGTGTGTGTCATTTGTACGTTGCCTGGTTCAAGCTCAAGGTCTCTGTGTGTGTTTTCTCAGCTGGCCGGTGTTGCCACACACACACACACACACACACACACACACACACACACACACACACACACACACACACACACACACACACACACACACACACACACACACACACACACACACACACACACACACACACACACACACACACCATGCACAGACACAGACACAGGCAACTTTCTACCTGAGTCAAGCCTATTGACATCATTCACACACAGCAGTGCTACAAAATACACTGAATAGTGTCATTATTAACGTGACAGAGGACATGCATTAGAAAGAGTTAAATATTGAATGTTAAATACATTAGAAAAACTTAAATGTGTGTAAAAGTCAGATATTTGGCTCATTGGAGGATTGGTTCTCTAATCTGCTGTCAGATGGAA
>NC_085860.1:4152948-4162948 GCF_034702125.1 Engraulis encrasicolus
GGTTCAGTGCCCGACCGAACCACGGCTGAAGTGCCCTTGAGCAAGGCACCTAACCCCCACATTGCTCCCCGGGCGCCGCTCAGCAGGCAGCCCACTGCTACGGACTAGTGTGTGTACTTCAATGTGATTCACTAGTCCAAATGGGATAAATGCAGAGAAAGAATTTCCCCTACCTAGGGGACCAAAATTGGCTCCAATCCAAATTGGCTCCAATTGGCTCCAATTGGCTTCATGGCTTCATATACGGGCAGGATAGTTTTTTTTGTGGTCTAGACACAGTTGTGTGTGTGTGTGTGTATGTGTGTGTGTGTGTGTGTGCCTGTACATTTGTAGCTTACCTTGATGTCTTCTGCCTCAACAGGTTGAAGCAGAGAGTGGAGAACCAGCCAATCACACACCTCTTTCCATTGCTGGAATCTCACCTACTGCAGCACTGACCAATCAGGGAGCTGGACTGAAAGGTTTGCTTTTAACCCTTTCTGTTGTGTATTTGGCAGAAAGCAGGTTTAGTTACATCCATAGGTTGTTAACTCAGACCAAGTGGTAAATCTAGGAAGCTTACTCTGACTTAAAGGTGCACTGTGTCGGATTGTGGCATTGCAGGTATTGCAACTGTGCTGCTCACAGAAACGGTCTGCATATTGCCAAATTTGCTCTTTTTATTCATATTTGCAAAGTAATAAAGTATTATTTGCTAGTATATGACCAAAGTACAGTAAGTAGGCCTACTTTTGTAGCTAAAAATGTCTATTTCTGGAAATGCAATGTAATGTAATGTAATAATCTAATGTAATTGTACAAGTATCTGTGAGGGGAGAAGCTTCTAGACTAGGGGCGGGGCTTAGTTGCCATTGGGGTGCATTAATCCATGTTATTTTTTAATACTAAGAGGGGCTTTGGCAGGCTTATGATGAGGTCAAGGGGGCGATGGGAGGCTAATGATGAGGTCAAGTGGGCGTTTGTTCCAAAAAGTCTGAGAACCACTGTTCTAGACCGTCTGTGTTTGAAAGTCATCTTACGCCAGCTCAGCTCACGGCATCAGTGCCCATGACAGTCAATAAAAAGCACTCAGACACATCCCCTGGCACACACACATGCATGTGAGCCCCTGCGTACGCACACACAAACACACACACGCACACACGCACACACGCACACACACACACACACACACACACACACACACACACACACACACACACACACACACACACACACACACACACACACACACACACACACACACACACACACACACACATTCTGCCTGCAATACACTGTAATGTGTGTGTGTGTGTGTGTGTGTGTGTGTGTGTGTGTGTGTGTGTGTGTGTGTGTGTGTGTGTGTGTGTGTGTGTGTGTGTGTGTGTGTGTGTGTGTGTGTGTGTGTGTGTGTGTGTGTGTGTATGTGTGTATATGTGTGTGTATGTGTGTGTATGTTCATCCCTGGTGTCTCTTGTCAGTTTGTCAAGGCTTGTCTGTCTGTGTTGTGCCCTGACAGGAAATGATGTGATGCTGCTTCCTGCTGGGCTAGGGCCTCCAGTGCGAGGGCCGCTGGTACTGAAGGTGGAGACGGTAGAGGGAGAGCTACCGATGGCACACGCACACTCACACTTACACTCACACTCACACTCACACTCACACTCACACTCATCCTGTGAGTTCAGGACCGAAGAGGATAGTGACGACAGAGACGACAGAACACCAGGGGATCTGACCAGCAGGGACAGGTAACACGCGCACGCACACACACACATACATGCACGCACACACACACACAAGCACAGGGTAATTTGCATGCATGCAGCCACACACACACATAATACATACACACACACACACACACACACACACACACACACACACACACACACACACACACACACACACACACACACACACACACACACACACACACACACACACACACACACACACACACACACACTCACACACAAGAATTTGCATGCACGCAGCCAAACACACACACAGGCAGTTATAGCCTCTTTGGTGCCGTAGGCGAGCACCTACTTTACGAACCCTCTGTGGCCAATTAATGACTATGAGTGTACTGCATATATACATCGACCAAAAATACAGTTTGTGATAAAACCAAACTGTGTGTCCTTGCCCGTGTCCTCCTACAGCAGTGTCCACGAGGGGGAGGAGGATCTGACCGCGGAACAGAAGGCGGAACGTGAGCGCGAGCGGCGGCTGGCCAATAACGCGCGAGAGCGCCTGCGCGTGCGTGACATCAACGAGGCCTTCAAGGAGCTGGGCCGCATGACTCAGCTTCACCTGCAGAGCGAGAAGCCGCAGACCAAACTGCTGGTGCTGCACCAGGCCGTCGCAGTCATACTCAGCCTCGAGCAACAAGTCAGAGGTATGTGTGTGTGTGTCTGTGTGTGTGTCTGTCTGTGTGTGTGTGTGTGTGTGTGTGTGTGTGTGTGTGTGTGTGTGTGTGTGTGTGTGTGTGTGTGTGTGTGTGTGTGTGTGTGTGTGTGTGTGTCTGTGTGTGTGTCTGTGTGTGTGTGTGTGTGTGTGTGTGTGTGTGTGTGTGTGTGTGTGTGTGTGTGTGTGTCTGTGTGTGTGTGTGCGTGTGTGTGAAAACATAGACTAACCATCAGAGTTAGGGGTGTGCAAAAAATCGTCAAGTCAAGGCATCACGGTACTTATTTTCACAATATACTGCATCGATTCACGACAATCGATCATTTAATGATAATAAAATTCTATTCACTTGTTCATTTTCTTCAGTCTTTCAGTCAGAGTTTCTTCTACATTCTACACAGCAACTGACAAATAAGCTGCAGTTTTACACATTTACTCAAGGAAATATTGCAATGCATCGCAGTAGTACATGAATCGCAATGCGTTGTGATAGAATTCCCATTGTGGCATTGCTGTATGTATCGTGATGCTTATTGAATCATGAACCCTTTGCCAATACCCACCTCTGATCAGAGGAATGTGCGTGCTCCTGTATGTCCATGTATTACCAAGTTCAAGTTCAAGTTTATTTAGCCATATGAACGGTATAAAATACAGTTGTTAGGAATGTTTTTTGGTGTGCTCACACAAACAACAATACAACTTAAGACAGAACAAACTGGGAGGGGGTATGAAAGAAAAAAAGGGGATACATAGATAAATAAACCCCAAAGCTACAGGTCCACTCACTGGGTATGTGACCCTTTGTTGTGTTTTCTCCTCAGAGCGTAATCTCAACCCAAAGACGGCAGGTCTGCGAAAGCGATCGCGAGAGGAAGACAGAGTGACTCCACCGTCGCCGGAATCGTCTTTCGACCCCCAGTCTGTGCTCGCTGCCCTGCATCCCGCCATGTCCGAGTCCCTCGCCACTCCGAACTGTACCCTCTGAGCCAGACGCAGGTATGGCATCATGCGACAGACATAACAGCATGTTGGACCTCTATACATAATACTGTACAATAATATGTCCCAGGCTCTGCACTGTTTCTAAATGTGCTTTATAAATAAAATGTACTTACTTACTTACTCTAATCATGGGTACTAACCTGCACTACAGCTCATAGGTCCTCCACTATTCTTCTGCTTTCTATCTGTTCAGCATGTTGGAGCTCTGTACATAATACAATAATATGTCCCACTATATAGACCAGCGAAAGCATTTGAACAAGAGTGGTGGCATAATTTCATTATCTTTTAAATATTTGTTGCCTTTATTTTTGACAGGACAGTGGAGGAGAGATAGAAAATGAGTGGGGAGAGAGATACGGGGAAGGATCGGCAAATGACCCGAGCCGGAATCAAACCCGAGTTGCCAGCGCAGTAGAACCCAGTGCCCTACCATTAGGCCACGCCACGGCCATAACTGCATTATTGCAGGAGAGCGTCACTGTTGGACAACCCCACACACAAAGCATTCATATGTTGTGCAATTTAAGTCAAGTCAAGTCGGCTTTATTGTCAATTTCTTTACATGAACTGGTCATAGAAAGAATTTGAAATGACGTTTCTTACTTTCCCATGCAGACATAGACTGACTTTAGGTGTGGACATAGACAATTAGACATCGACAATTGACATAGACAGAATACATTACACCTAGAGTACCTATACAATACCCATACAGACATATAAAGTGCAAGACTGGGCAACAGCAGACATACATAGAAATTATTATTATTATATTTATTCTGAAAATGTATACGTTTTCGTAATGTCACCTGGACCAGGCCCCCACCATTGTTTCCCAACCCCCCCCCCAATTGCTTCCGCGATCCTTTCACTGCACTGCACAATAATGTGGCTGGATCTCAAATGGTGCACTTGTGCACTTCAGTGTTCATGTGTCAGCACAAGTGCACCATCTGAGACACAGTACGTGTCATCCATTTCTACTGATGGCTGTGTGGCTAAGACTGTTATAATATTTTGTCAGCAGAGGGCGTAGTCCACCAGCAATGAAGAAAGCAGACCAGCACGGACTGACAGCAGTGGTCTAGATTCAAGATTCAAGATTCAAGATTCAAGATTCTTTTAATGGTCCCGAAGGAAATTTGTCTTGGACATGTCTACAAACATGACGGGGACACGGACACTGGAATCAAACCCAAAGAATGGCAAAATCGTCTGAAGCAGACTGAAGACCAAAATCGTCCCTACGTAACCCTATAAAAGGACATTTTATCAGTTTGTTCTGAAGACTCTGGCGATACTAATGGCAAAGACAAATAACTGTTTTTTTTAATCGCAGTTCTTTTTTTTTGCTGCCGTCACTTTGAATCTTGTAGCTTTTGTTGTGCATTGTGTTCCTCTAGCCATCTCTTGCTGTAGGGCAGACTAAATGAAAGCAGACCAAAATACACTCTGAGGGAAACAACTGTGCGTGTCCTTGTGACAATCCGACAATCATGAAGAACTGTGTGTGTGTGTGTGTGTGTGTGTGTGTGTGTGTGTGTGTGTGTGTGTGTGTGTGTGTGTGTGTGTGTGTGTGTGTGTGTGTGTGTGTGTGTGTGTGTGTGTGTGTGTGTGTGTGTCTGTCTGTCTGCGTGTAATTTTAGTGTTTACCAGTAGCCTTCGGATCACTGCACATTGTGTTAAACAATTTTAGAATTTATTATCTCCAGATCAGGCAGGTTGTCTTGAAAATCACTGCAGGATCTTCTTGTCAATTGGCAGTTAAATTGTTTTGAGGTTAATCATTCTCATACACAAGACCACAAAGCAGTTTATCAGTGTTAGAGTTAACTTACTGCTAATACACTGCTTGTGGACTGCAATAACCCCCCTCCCCCCGTCTTTGTCTCCCAGACAACATCTTGTAAAAAAACCTTTTAAGTACAGTGTTGTTTTTCTAGCATCTTAAACTAAGCATATGGCTTATCATTCAAATGTATATTTCCTAAGCACTTACTTATCATATTTTCATATATTTTTTACTTGTTTGTTTCTTAATGTGTTTGTTTGTCCAGCGTTTCATGAGAGTTGCTAAGGGAGAAAAGACTGTAGACTGACTGTGATGAGCAGGTTGTGGATATGGGAGAATTCCGTACTGAAGTTAGAGGGATTTATTGTATTAAAGTAGGTTGCATGTACACACATACAGTATGTAGACCTGGCTGCCACTTACCATTTTTATACTCTATCAGACAAACAAAGTGTTGGATATATACTTGTATGTACATCTAGAATTTCTAAATAAAGATATTCAATATGAACACATGACTACTTCATCAATGTACACACTATTTCATTTTGTTGTCTGTTCAGATTGTAAGGCCAATAAAATAGAAGCAATATTGATCAACAGCAGAACATAATGACATTTTGTGAATCACTTTAATGATTATACAGCAAACACCTCAATCTCAATATGCAACCTGTGTGTGTGTGTGTGTGTGTGTGTGTGTGTGTGTGTGTGTGTGTGTGTGTGTGTGTGTGTGTGTGTGTGTGTGTGTGTGTGTGTGTGTGTGTGTGTGTGTGTGTGTGTGTGTGTGTGTGTGTGTGTGTGTACAGCTCTAGATAAAAGAAGAACATTGCCATGTGTCCTTCTCAAAGAAAAATCAGCCCAATTTCAGCCTTGCTGAAGCACCCCCAGATCAATTGGCCAAATTCCACACCCAATCCAACACTAGGTCATCTAATGGTTAGATGATGACCTGGGAAGGCCTACAAAACACAGTGTGCTGTGAAATTCGGCAGAGAATCATTGATGATCTGAGGGTGCTACAGCAAGACTGGAAATTGGCATAGGCCTATTCGTCTTTGCAAAGGACAAGTGACTGAAGCCATGAAATTATCTTGGAAGAAAACATGCATTGCATTTTCAGTAGAACAATGCTCTATGCCACACAGCTTGGTGAATTAATGTGTGGATGAAGGACCACCAGTTCAAGACCATGTCATGGCCAGCCCAATGCCAAGGCCAGAGCACAATTGAAAACCTATGGAATGTGGTGAAGAAGAAGATGGATCTGAGCTGAGCAGTTTGAATGATTTTACAGGAGTGGAATAAAGTCATCCAAAAACAATGTGAAAGACTGTTGGAGAGCATGCCAAATCACACGAAAGCTGATATTAAAAACAGGGTTGTTCCATGAAGTACTGGTTTCTGAACACTGAATTGAAAGTTAAATCATTTAAATTGTATTGTTTTAAAGTGAATACTATCTTGAATTCTTAGCAGTGTTTGAGGTCTGAAAGCATTGCATCATTTGTGTTATTCTGACCATTTGTAATTTTCTGCACATAAATGATGGGTAGTCATGGGTGAGCGGTTAGGGCGTCAGACTTGCATCCCAGAGGTTGCCGGTTCGACTCCCGACCCGCCAGGTTGGTGGGGGGAGTAATCAACCAGTGCTCTCCCCCATCCTCCTCCATGAGTGAGGTACCCTGAGCATGGTACCGTCTCACCGCACTGCTCCCCATGGGGCGCCACTGAGGGCCTTGCACGGGTGAGGCATAAATGCAATTTCCTTTTGTGCAGTGTGCAGTGTTCACTTGTGTGCTGTGGAGTGCTGTGTCACAATGACAATGGGAGTTGGAGTTTCCCAATGGGCTTTCATAAATGCTCTAAATGACAATATTTTCACATAAAATACAGGGGAAATGTTGACAGGCCCAGTTTATATGGTGGAATAAAACACATTTTAATTTTAATTAAACATATAGGCCTAAGTAATAAAATAAAATCAATGGAACTGAACATTTTGAAATAATGTCATTGTTTTCCAGAGCAACACACACACACACACACACACACACGGAAATACACCGAAATTTTCAAAATGTTCGACCAGTTTATCATTATGGCCAGAAGCTGTTATAGGAATGCAATGCTTAACCACTCTCTCCTGCACACTCATCTGCTGTCTCCTTTGTCAGACGCTCCTCCCTTTTAGTCCAACAAATCTAGCATTTGACACAGACCAAATTGCAGTAGTAATCATTCCAAGTTTTTTGTAATCCCCGGTTATATTTAATCACATATAAAAAAAAACTACCGATTTATATTTAAGGGGTATATATATTTTTTCAAGGTCAAAGTTCCCATTCATTTCCCCATAGGTAGGAGATACGTGGTGAAATGGCTAAAACTTCAGTAGGGACTTATTCAAATAAAGACAAAGACTTGATGTGTTTAAAAGATAGTTGGGGAAAACATAGAACAAATTGCAATAGCTAATAGTTCCTAAGTAGAAACCATATGGTAATTTGTTTTATGTTTTCCCTTTTTAAACTAGATTGTCTCGACTAATTCTTGTAAAATGTAACTGCTGGATTCATTCTGAATAGATAAGGATCTCTAATTGCTAAGCCTAGGCCTACTCCTGTTCTTTTTGTGGGTATGCCTGCCTATTAGCCTTCTGACTGTGTCCAGTCAGAGCTCAATTTACCATTGGTAGGCCTTTGTCTTGTCAGTAGGCTATGTTGGATAAAAACTGGTGGGTACTTTTCGCCAGATGTATTCGCTTTAGGGGGCTCGTGCTTGAGCAGGGCGTTCTCTTCCCTTGGGATTCTCCGGCATGTTCATGGTTAGTTCGTAGCTGTCAGTTCAGTTCAGTTCAGCCCACTGACCGTCCGCTGGAGGCGGAGTCTGAGTGACTTGGCCTCAAACTTTCAGATCCTTCCTCCGCTAACATACCCGCGAAGAGCCAAGATGAGACATTGAACGGGTTTGGTGTGATAACTTCTTCCTGAAGAATGGAAACAATGAAAACACCCCCGCACCAACTGGCAAACTGCTGATTTGGACTTCAATAAGTAAGGGCTCTTTTGAATAGCCTAGTCTATTAGAAGTCGTGTTATAGACTTGATGGAATAACGTTCTTCTTGCATCTTGCTTTATTTTCTTGCTTGAGGACTACTGTCGGCGACGCACAGTTTATTGTCCGTATGTTTTTGACGTTCAGTTTCAGAAAAAATAGGCATAATTGAAAGGCTTTACTTTGCCTATACGTATCTCCCCTTTACAGTCAATGAATCGAGGTGTAGAACTGTTGCTAACAAATAACAACTTTGGTCTATTATGACCAAGCGCAGCACGATAAATAAATATGACATTCATGATAGATTATGGTAAATTAATGTATGTAATGCACATGCGCAGTGACCGGTATGAAAGCTATGTCCAGAGCGGTGCGGTACGGAGGAGAAGTCGTCATCGGGGTCGATAAACAATAGCACTTTGTTGACACAGCAATAGCACAACTATCTGTGATCATGGAAGAGCTGTGTGTGAGTGATTTCACTCGTGAGAGCTCTCTCTCTATGCGGGCCTGAGTGCAGCTGGATGAGACACTGCTGTCTGATGAGGGGACTTTTGTCTTCGTGTCCCATATAGCTGAACAAGGATGAGGGGGTGGAATAATAGTAAAAGCAAAGGTGGAACCAATTAACATATATGTTATCATGGAACACACTTTGGTTGTCTGTGAAGCTCATGTGGTATAGTTTTGTTCAGGGCAAGTGTTGAAGAGTGGAGAGGAAATG
Source organism: Engraulis encrasicolus (assembly GCF_034702125.1). Taxonomy (NCBI): domain Eukaryota; kingdom Metazoa; phylum Chordata; class Actinopteri; order Clupeiformes; family Engraulidae; genus Engraulis; species Engraulis encrasicolus. The sequence goes on from NC_085860.1 coordinate 4,161,925, forward strand.
GTGAAAAGCAGCTGTGTCGAATTATGCGTGGAGGGCATAAAAACACCTGTCTCCCATCCCCCCACCCCCCCATCTCAGAGGCTGCTGCTGTCTAACCCTGACATCTCCACTTTGACCTCCCATTCCATCTTCTCCTCCTACAGGGAAAAAACGACTGGAGGAGGAGGCCATATCCGTCATCCTCGTGGGGCACTCAGTCTCCTTTCTTGGATTACCCGTCAACCTCTGTAAGATTAAACATTTACAGTACCCGTGGGGGATTCCAACACTCATCTTTTGTTTCCCATTAGGGAAATCTAGGACTCCCATTTCAGATTCCCTCTCATCTTCGAGGACTTCCCAAATATTTGTGAGATCACTTTTCGTCCTGTAGGCCTATCCTCCAGGATTTACCCATCATCCTCAGCAGTGCGTGAATATGGATGGGGCGGCGGAGGCGTTTGGTCAGCAGCTTTACATGCAAGATGCCGACGGACGCGCTTTTCTGGTGCTCAACCGGCACAACCGCAGCGTGACGCAGCCCTACGGTGGCCCGGAGGCAACGTTCGTGGAGCACCACAACGTCTTCAGTGCTAGAGGGGGACCCCCCAGGCGTCATGGTTCCCACACCGACCTGAGAGGCGCTCCCCACCAATACCACCAGGCCAGAGCGGGGCCGCCCCAGCGAGCTCCGTCCCCCCTGCTCAACTACCAGCTGCACCCGGAGCTGCTGAGGCCCTACCAACCCCACAGCAACCAACCGCACCTGGAGCACCATCACGGCCCTCACACGCTACAGCCATACACTGACCCATACCCTCACCAACTCCCATACTCACCTGCCCACCACCCCCACCAGCACCACCATCTCCACCTCCATCAACCTCCCCTCCCCTCCTCTCTGTCCGAGCCCATGGACCTGACCCCACCCCCCTCCCCTGCAGCTGGCCAGTCCTACTCTCTGGTGGTGCGCAAGGCTCGGATCCCGCTGCCGCTGGCCACCTTGCACCCACGAAACCTCACAGAGGTCAAAGGTCATGCACAG
>NC_085860.1:4170448-4200448 GCF_034702125.1 Engraulis encrasicolus
AATGGTAACCGGTTAATACCGGTTAATACCGTTCCTAAAAAAAAAAAAGTAATTATTTTCCTGCGCACGTTACCATGATGGCTAAGGTTCACGTCCTGTGTGACATCAGACATTCTCTGACTGAATGGAGAGAGAGCTATGGATTACAAATTCTCCACTACACATCTTAAATAAGAGAAACCACTGTCATACAAAAGGGCAGAGTTTCCATTGCATCATTGTAAGATATTGCAGAGAAGCATGTGTAAAGCGCACAGAGAATGTTCAACGTTATTGAGCGTCCATGGCCGCTTCAAATATGCACAAACTCACAATGTCCATCATAGCGCTCCCCGTTACCCAAGTCAGCATGGAGCGCGCATTTTCATCATTGAGGTTTATTCTCCGCTTAGGTCGTCCCTGAATGACAAAATTCTGGAGGATATGCTTTTCATCCACTTGAATAAACAGTTTGCACTTCTGTCTTTCTTGGTTAATTAACGTCAGTTAGGCCTATGGGGAGTAATCAGCTGATGGGAACGAAATTAACCGTTCCGGGAACAATATTTTTTTGTTCTAAACGGTTCGGGAACATCAATTTATTGGTGGAACTCATAACCGGAAACGTTATAATTCCGTTTCTGTTCGGAACGGAACGTATCGAAAAAAAATAATGGTTCAAAGCCCTGCTCCTCACCCTTCTCCTCTCCTCTCTCCTCTCTCCTCTCTCCTCCGTTCCTCTCTTCTCTCCCCCTCTCCTCCTCTCCTCCTCTCCAGAGCGAGCTGTCTATGCTGCAGCAGGAGCAGCGGGAGCTGCGGAGGCGTCTGCAGGAGCAGGGGGGCGCGGCGGAGCAGCTGAGGAGGGAGAGGAGCAGCATGGAGGAGCAGCGGCGGCAGCAGGACAGACTCATGGAGCAGCTGCAGGAGGAGGTGCGATGCGGAGCAGATCCAATTCACCAGGGGCAGACTCTCATCTCCTCTCCTCTCCTCTCCTCCTCTTCTCTTCTTCCTCTCTGGCCTCCCTCTCCAGATTATACACATAAGACATACACACTTACATTATAAGACATAAAAAACTAAAGACCTTCTCCTCCCTCCTTGCCTCTCGTTGTGTCTCCTCTCCTTATCTTCTCATCTCCTCTCCTCCTCTCTCCTCCTCTCCTCCCCTCCTCTTCTCCTCATCTCCTCTTCTCCTGCTCTCCTCCCTCCTTGCCTCCCTTTGTCTCTCCTCTTCTCTTCTCCTCCTCTCCTCCTCCTCTGCTCTCTTCCTTTTCTCCTTTTCTCCTCTTCTCCTCTCCTCCTCGTCTCCTCTTCTCCTGCTCTCCTCCCTCCTTGCCTCACTTTTGTCTCTCCTCTTCTAATCTCCCCCTCTCCTCCTCTCCTCCTCCTCTGCTCTCCTCCTCTCCTCCTCTCCTCTCCTCTCCTCCTCTCCCGTCACCTCTTCAGATGCTGCGGGTGGTGCAGGAGGCCGAGCACTCCACCCAGCGTCTGCAGGAGCAGGTGGAGGCTGCGCGGGGGAGCAGTGAGGGGGAGCTGGGCCACCTCCTCGCCCAGCTGCACGAGCGCCAACAGGAGATCCTCACCAGCACACAGCACAACCAGAGACTCCATAAGGAGGTGGCCACACGCACACGCACATGCACATGCACACACAGACACGCAAGCACGCACCCACCCACACACACACACACACACACACATACACGCACATACGCACACACACACACACACACACACACACACACACACACACACACACACACACACACACACACACACACACACACACACACACACACACACACACACACACAGACACACACACACACACACACAGACACACACACACACACACACACACACACACACACACACAGACACACACACACACACAAATATGCACGCACACACACACACAAATATGCACGCACACACTCACACACAAACACACACACAAACTCAAACATAGTACTAAATGTCCACAAGAAGGTGTCAACTGCACACACTGACATATATATATGTACACTCATACACACACATACACACGCAGCCACGTACTGTCACTAAACAAGGAGGTGGCACAGTGACACATTGCACAGGGTAGATATGTGCATGATACTGTGTATGTATGTATACGTATGTTGATAAGTGTATGATACTGTAAGTACAGTTTGTATATGTGTGTGATTATTAGTGTGTGTGTGTGTGTGTGTGTGTGTGTGTGTGTGTGTGTGTGTGTGTGTGTGTGTGTGTGTGTGTGTGTGTGTGTGTGTGTGTGTGTGTGTGTGTGTGTGTGTGTGTGTAGCTGAGCCAGCTGGAGGCGGAGCTGCATCATTGTGAGGCGGAGCTGGAGCGGGCGGGGCTTAAAAGCAGGAAGTTGGAGCAGCAGTTGGCAGAGCTGCAGCAGGACAAGAGAGGCAGCCAAGAGGACAGAGGCAGACTCACACGCCTACTGGAGGTACACACACACACACGCACACACACACACACACACGCACGCTCTTCCAGGAGGAGAGAGACAGGCTAACATGCCTACTGAAGTTACACACACACTGCTTCGTTAACCCATTGATGCCTAAAGGCTGCTGAATGCCTGAGCCATTTTTAAGAGAAGTTGCCCTCAGCCTATAAAAAACGAAATATATCAGCCTCTGAAGCACATAAAACATGCAATAAGTTGCATTTAAACGCTAAGACCCTCATCTTTCATTAGAATGTGGTTTCAGCTCTAACATACCATGATAAAAAAGTCTTAAATATCTCATTAGCCCGAATGTTGCATCATGCAACTCCAGGCGCCAGGGCCAATATTGCCCAACGCAACATCCAGCATCAATGGGTTAAGGCCCAGGACAAAGTCTTCTGTAAGGGCCCCCCACCCAACGCATACAATGCAGTGAGGGCCTAAGGACAACTGACCCCTTCCGCCCTCTGTCAGCTTCCCGGCTTCCCGGCACACACACACATACACACACACACACACACACACACACACACACACACACACACACACACACACACACACACACACACACACACACACACACACACACACACACACACACACACACACACACCTGCACACGCACACACTGGAGGTACCTACTGGAGATACACAGATGAGAAAAGTAAACTCACACACCTGCTGGTGGTACACAGGCGCGAGTGTCGCAGTTGGAGGCGGACCTACAGGAGGAACGGACCAATGAGGAGCAGCTACTGCAGAGGCTGGAGCGTGGCAGAGAGCAGGTAAGAGGTCACAACATCTGTCACGTCACACACTCACTGTCCATACGTACAAGTCAAATCCCTTTGGCCTTTTGCTTCTTGGTTCCATCTTTCTTTTTATTCTTCTTTTTATCCATATTCTTTTATATTGCCTTTTTATTACCTCCGCCAGTGTTTTCGGTCATGTTGGTTTGTCTGTCTGTCTGTCTGTCTGTCTGTCTGTCTGTCTGTCTGTCTGTCTGTTTGTCAGCAGCATAACTCAAAAACTAATCAACGGATTTTCACGAAACTTTGTGGAGTTGTTGATAGTGACCTAAGGAACAAGTGATTAAATTCTGGTGGTGATCCGGATCACGAACCGGAACCAGGACCTACCGGTATAAATCTAGACGCCCCTAGTGACCACAAATTGAATTGCGAGACAGATTCCAGTTTCTAACTCCACAACAAGAAGGCAGAAAGACTTAAAATGAAAATGGGGTGTAACATAGTCAAATGTTCTATCGATCAGATTCCTTGGCGTAGGTCTGCACTCTCTGTGTGCATTTCTAGTTGTTATTGTTTAATTTTAGTTTCTTAGTTTGCCACTGTACAGCACTTTGGTCAATTTGGTTCTTGCTATTTAAAGATACACTTTGCAGGAAATGGTCAGACAAGGTACTGCAACTATGCTGCTCTTTGAAAATGGGTTGCCTATTGCCACATTTGATCTGTTCATGAAAGTTTACTAATTAGTAAACTAAAATTTTCTAGTATGGCCCAATTACAGTCATTTTTCCAGTCATAGTGAATACTTTGAATCTGATGGTGGTGGTAAGTATTCATTAGTGAATGGGTAGCATGGATTCTGGAAATAAACAACTAAAAATCTCACACAGTGTACCTTTAAATGTGCTATAGGCCTATAAATTAAACTTACTTGCTTACTTACTTCAATCAAAAAGGAATTGATATATTAAAATATCACAACTATACTACAGTTAACTCAAAGTGCTTTCAAATACACATAAATGCATACACATTCCCATATGCACACATCATCTCTTGAGGCTCTGCCAAGGAGGCGCCAATTGTCCTGGGTTCAAGTGAACACACACACACACACACACACACACACACACACACACACACACACACACACACACACACACACACACACACACACACACACACACACACACACACACACACACACACACACATACAAAGTTGTAATAATCCTAATTTAGAATTTGTTTGTACGCGATTGTAGGTCTACACTTACGTGTAAAAGTGGACTGTGTAGGATGGTGGCCAGAGTAGGTATTGCAACTACTGTATGCTGCTCAATAAAACTGTGCTTTCTACTGTCAAACTTGATCTTTTCATGAATATTTGCTAAATGAAAATAGTAATATTTACTAGTATGACCAAAGCACAGTAAGTTTTGCAGCTTACTGTAAAATTCAAATGGCAGACATGGAGAAGATCCCCCTTTCCACGTATGAAAAGGGCAATTTTCCCAGCCATTATGAATACTTTGAATGTGATGGTGGTGGTAAGTATTCATGGATAAGGTAACATTAATGGGAAGCATTATGGAAATAAACCACTAAAAATATTGTTACACAGTGCACCTTGAAAGAGACCCATTTTCATAACACCAGAAAGTAAGTAAAGTAAGTAAATTTTATTTATAAAGCACATTTAAAAACAGTACAAAACTGACCAAAGTGCTGTACAGTGACCGGCTAGAGAGAAATCAAATAGATAAATAAACAAAGCACATTAGTTAAAAATAATAAATAAATAGATATATAAAGGACAAAACTTATACGCCCCGTATACCAGTGCAACACTGGCTAGGAAAAATAAAAATACTAGACCTACTCACGCTGGAAGACTGTGTAGTTGTACTAATCTGAAAAGCGTTACCACATCTTTAAATGAACGAGGAGACTTTGTTCCTAATTGCAGCATGGTGGGTGTTGGGCACATAGCCCGTCTTTGTATGAGAGGGATAGTTCAGCTGCATTACACCTGCTGCTCTACAACTTGCTTCAGCATATCTGTGTGCTTATGCAAAGGGTACGTGTGTGCAGAGAAAACCCGTTTGAAGACTGTGGCTAGAACATTGTGTGTGTGTGTGTGTGTGTGTGTGTGTGTGTGTGTGTGTGTGTGTGTGTGTGTGTGTGTGTGTGTGTGTGTGTGTGTGTGTGTGTGTGTGTGTGTGTGTGTGTGTGCCTGCGTGCGTACGTGTGTGTGTGTGTGTGTGTGTGTGTGTGTGTGTGTGTGTGTGTGTGTGTGTGTGTGTGTGGCAAAACACTTACTGTTTATAGAAGCAACACATGAGGAGACTTGATCCTTCTGTCCTTCTTATGACACGCACGCACGCACACACACACGAATGCACACGCGCACAAACACACACACACACACACACACACACTCAGTCACTGACTGTCTCAAATGTCTTTAAGAAAATATCCTCTATGAACCTCAAACTTCAGCCTCTTCAGCCAAGCACTACCAGTTATGCTCTTAAAGAGAAATAGCTCAGAGGAGGCACAGAGTCCATTTGACTTTTTCCTCAAGCCAGTGCCACAGGGCCAGATCACAAAATCTACGAAAATCTACGAAAACCAAAAGGTCAAGGACAAGGTCAGTCAACAGAGCAGGCCCATGAGCTTTGAAGTCCTGCGAGAGGCTCAGGATGTTTTTTATTTATACGAGACATCCAGGACGTACGTCTCAAGCAAATCAAGTAAATTGGAGAACAGCGCTTGCTGGCAAGGGAGAGCAACTCACCGGTCACCGTCTGGTGAACTCTCACTCCATGACACATGATGTTTTGATTGATGGGGGAGAGAGAGAGAAACAGACAGACAGACAGAGAGAGTGAGAGACAGACAGACAGACAGACAGACAGACGGGGATACAAATGAATCAAAGCTTAGGGCACACAATGGGATGCATATTGAAACACTTATGACACTGACAGTGCAGTATTAAATGTTTGTTTGTGTTTGTGTGTGCATGCGCGCTGTGTGTGTGTGTGTGTGTTTGTCTGTCTGAACAAAGGCTTGCTAGTGTGCTGTCCCACTGGTCCCCTTTCAGTTTCAGGAGTAGGCTGGAGGGAAATGAGGCCAGGGGGGTTAATGGTAGGGGTGGGTATTGGCAAAGGGTTCACGATTCGATGCGCATCACGATACACATGCCACGATGCGATTCTATCACGATGCATTGCGATTCATGTATTATTGCGATGCATTGCAATATTTACTTCAGTAAGTGTGTAAAATACAGCTTATTTGTCAGTTGCTGTGTAGCTTTCCTAAGTCAGTTCATTCTATTTAAGCATTTTATCATCTGGGAGAGAGCTTACATCACAACAGAAATATTACCTACTCTCTACTGAACAAAATCAACCCGTGGCAAATAGAATTTTATTGTTATCAAATAATCAATTGTCATGAATCCATGCAGTATATTGAGAAAATAAGTATCACGATACCTTTTCATGAATCGATGCATTGTATCGTGAAAGTAAGTATTGCGATGCATCGATATGACGATTATTTTGCACACCCCTAGTTAATGGGCAGAACATCAGATGTGTGTGTGTGTGTTTGTGTGTGTGTGTGTGTGTGTGTGTGTGTGTGTGTGTGTGTGTGTGTGTGTGTGTGTGTGTGTGTGTGTGTGTGTGTGTGTGTGTGTGTGTGTGTCTGTGTGTCTGTGTGTCTGTGTGTCTGTGGCTGTGGCTGTGGCTGTGTCTGTGTATGTGTGAGGGGGTGGGACTATTAATGGTCAGAAAATCAGTACAATTGTGTGGAGGGACATTATGGTTGGTCAGTAAACGTGTGTGTGTGTGTGTGTGTGTGTGTGTGTGTGTGTGTGTGTGTGTGTGTGTGTGTGTGTGTGTGTGTGTGTGTGTGTGTGTGTTCGCTCACATGCGCGAGTGTGTGCATGCGTGCGTGTGTGTGTGTGTGCGTGCGTGCATATGTGTGTGTGTGGAGAGGCCTTTATAGTCTATAATTAAAGATTTATTCAGTTCACTTCATCTGAATTTGGTCCGGCTCAAACATTCCAAATCAGGGCCTCAGTGCAGTTTAAAGCTGGAGGGGGCCCTGGAACCCACTAAACCCTGTCACACCGAGTCAAAGTACTTAGCAGATTACCTCAGGAACCATGAACTTAACACATGAGTTCAGAAACTATGACCTTAACACTTTAGTTCAGGTCAGGAGTCACAGCTCACCGTTGTAAAAACAGGCTTATCCAGAACTCAGATTTGGTGGTGAATCAGTGGAAAGCTTAGTAAACCTTTCTTTGAAGGGGTCTACATAAAGCTTTCATGTAACCGCCATAAGAATGACGTGACCCATAATACGAACATTAATGACACATTATTGATGTGTGTGTGTCATTGTATGTGTGTGTGTGTGTGTGTGTGTGTGTGTGTGTGTGTGTGTGTGTGTGTGTGTGTGTGTGTACGCACGCGCACGTTTGTGCACGCGTGTGTTTGTTTGCGCGCGTGCGTGTGTGTATTTGTCTGTGTCTATTAGACGGAGCAGGCCAGAGCTGAGTTACTGCAGGAGAAGGCTGCTCGACAGGACCTGGAGTGTGACAAGATCTCCCTGGAGAGGCAGGTGAGTTCTATTGATGGAGAGGCAGGTGAGTTCTATTGATGAGGAGGCAGGTGAGTTCTATTGATGGAGAGGCAGGTGAGTTCTGTTGATGGAGAGGCAGGTGAGTTCTGTTGATGGAGAGGCAGGTGAGTTCTATTGATGGAGAGGCAGGCAGGTGAGTTCTATTGATGGTGAGGCAGGTGAGTTCTATTGATGGAGAGGCAGGCAGGTCAGTTCTATTGATGAGGAGGCAGGTGAGTTCTATTGATGGTGAGGCAGGTGAGTTCTATTGATGGAGAGGCAGGTGAGTTCTGTTGATGAGGAGGCAGGTGAGTTCTATTGATGAGGAGGCAGGTGAGTTCTATTGATGGAGAGGCAGGCAGGTGAGTTCTATTGATGAGGAGGCAGGTGAGTTCTATTGATGGAGAGGCAGGCAGGTGAGTTCTATTGATGAGGAGGCAGGTGAGTTCTATTGATGGAGAGGCAGGCAGGTGAGTTCTATTGATGAGGAGGCAGGTGAGTTCTATTGATGGAGAGGCAGGCAGGTGAGTTCTACAGAGTCTAAACAAATAGGAACCCCTGTCATTGTCATTTGTAAGGCTTGAGTACAATATTATTGGAAGACTTGTGTGTCAGGGGCAAGATTGTGGGGGTTTGGTGTTTTAAACAATGGTTGCCTGTTTTGTGGGTGTGATGAGTGTGGGTGGGATGAACCATGTGAACAAGGCTATATAAAGCCCTTACTGTAAGTGTTGTCTGCTATGCTCACTTGTCTATTGTACATCACACTCTTTTTCAATGCCCTCAATGAACATCTCTCATCTACAGACAATAAAGACTCTAAATACACTCTAAATACACTCTAGATCAGGGATGGGCAATTATTTTGGCCTAAGGGCCACATTGTGTTTAGAATATTGGTCGAAGGGCCAGATCTCACAGGCAACTTGTCTGTCAATAATACGCAATAATGTAGGCTGGCATAACTTCATAGCCATTTCATTCCTGACAAATTGTCCTGAAATGTATGTAGAGTGCTGTAGCCTACTATGTAACCTATAAGACCTGGCTAGTCATTTTCAGAGTATCACTTTGTATTCAAAAGTTGTCTGTCTTGTTAAGGCTCTGCGGGCCACATGAAATGGCTCAGCGGGCCGCACGTAACCCCCGGGCCTGAGTTTGCCCACCTCTGCTCTAGATACACTGTAAATACACTGTGACAGCTGCTATCACTTGGGATACAACTAGTGTGAGCTAAGTGTAATGTCATGTATTGATAGAGGACAGTGAGGTAGGAGAGGAACATATGAGTCCAACAGGAACATGAGAAGGAGGTATTGGCAAAGGAAGAGGAGAAAGAAACAAAGGTACCACTTTATTTTAACAGGGCTTTAATTACAATGTACTTACTCATTAGGTCCTGTACATTATGCTCATTATTGTCATTATGGTATGTAGATACATAAAATATGTGATGTAATAACATGTAGTGCAGTTGTACTTACGTGCCATTACATCAGTTATTCAACTGTACCTAATGGGTTAGTGCACTGTAATTAAAGCCCTGCTAAAATAAAGTGTTACCCAAACGAAGAAGAGACGAATTTAGTGGAGTTACACTTGAACCGAATGAAGAGGGCGAGGCTCAGGGTTTATGGTAGGCTCTTACTTTTTGGTATATGTCCAAACAGTTTGGACATACACCAAAAAGTGAAACAGAATCAATAATTAGAGCCTGGGCTGATCAGGTTTCTTTCCCGACCATCTTCAAACCAAAAACTAAAAGTAAAACAGAGTTCTTACGGGTCCATCTCTTCCCCAGAACCGGGACCTGCGTAGCCGCGTGAGTCACCTGGAGGGGGGGCAGAGGTCTGGGCAGGACGGCCTGGTGTCTCGCCTGGAGGGCCGCATACAGGAGCTGGAGACCAGACTGGAGGGAGAGGAGAGGTGTGTGTATGTGTGTGTGTGTGTGCATGTGTGTGTGTGCGTGTGTGTGTGTGTGTGTGTGTGTGTGTGTGTGTGTGTGTGTGTGTGTGTGTGTGTGTGTGTGTGTGTGTGTGTGTGTGTGTGTGTGTGTGTGTGTGTGTGTGTGTGATGTAGTCGAGACCGCTTAGTCCGAGACCAAGACATTACCAAGACCGGAGGGTATCGAGACCGAGACCAAGACCAAGACAGGGCGAAACCAAGACAAGACTAGCCCTAGAGTGTTAGAGATTGTGAACTGTGAACTAGTGTGAACCAAAGAACAAAAGTACCATAATTAGGTTGAAGTCTATGGCCTAAAATAAACTTGTTTTAGTACAAACTAGACAAAATACACGATAGGACATATTTTTAACATTGTGCCATGATAAGGTTTTGTGGTGAGCATGAGTGGCTTGATTTGTACACAAATCCCCTCTAGACCGAGACCAAGACCATGACCAAGACCACCTAAAAAATGGTCTGAACACCAAGACCGGTCTTGAGCGCTACAACAGTGTGTGTGTGTTTGTGTGCGTGTGTGTGTGTGTGTGTGCATGTGTGTGTGTGTGTGTGTGTGTGTGTGTGTGTGTGTGTGTGTGTGTGTGTGTGTGTGTGTGTGTGTGTGAGAGAGAGAGACAGAGTGAGAGAGAGAGAGAGAGAGAGAGAGAGAGAGAGAGAGAGAGAGAGAGAGAGAGAGAGAATGTGAATACTAGTCTTCAGCAGGTGAAATGCCAAGCTCTGACACTGTTGTGTGTGTGCATGTCTGTTGTGTGTTAGGGAGAGTACAAATCTGCAGCAGGCTAACCGTAAGTTGGAGAGGAAATTGAAGGAATTGATGGTGCAAATCGGCGAGGAGCAGCTCTCTCTCAAGGACCAACGGGACCAGGTGAGGCCACTCAGACCCAAACAGACCAAGAGAGTTCACTATGGGTGTTTTCAAACCTGGTCTCAGACGAACTCAGACCTGTGACTCTTTTTTCTGTGCATATGTGAACGCTTGGGTAGTTAGTAGTTACCAATGGGAAATTGCATTGCAAGCAACAAAGTAGCTAACAGAGTTAGCAACTATGTCGTCAAGAAATGCATCCGAGGAGAGTTCACATACATTCACAGACTAGTAGGTGAGTCCACATTGACTCACAAAGACCTTCACAGACCAGACGAGTCTGCATTTATTCACGCACCAGAGTCCCATACGGTACATTAGCAGGCCACACACTCTACATGTGATGTGAGTCCACATACAGAACGTCACTCTCATACTCACAGTACAGACCAGTTGATTTCACAATCACACAGACCAGGTGAGTTATCCCAAATCAGTTCAGTCCACATGGGACCACACAAGAAACAGCCGTCCTCACAGATCAGACCCACGCACCAGTGAGTCTGCAAACACAAAATACACATCTACAGTACTAGGTGGGTGCACACATACCCACACACATCAGGTAAATGCAGACCTGTACAAGCGTAACACACCAGGCAAGTCACACACAAACCACGTGTGTCCACATACTGTACACATCCTCACAGATGATCCATCACTTGAGAGTGTGTATATGCATGTGCATGTGGTAACTTCGTATAACTGCTATATTTGCACTTGATAGCATACCTATCTGTAAACTGTTCGAACCAGTTAATCTGTTGAGATGGTTACATGCTGAAAACTTCACATTGCATTGTCACTGTTGTTGATGTCACCTTTATCACTATGATGCTGCTAGTCACTTTATTCTCATGCCTGTTTCTACTATATGCCTGTGTACCTCCAGGAAAGGTTTTTAATCTATCGTGTATGTATAGCAGTCAGTAGTTTTTGGTTACACTTTACTTGATGCCGGCATCATACAGTACATATGACATAACAGTGTCGTAATAGTGTCAAAACAGTCATGAAAGAGTCATAAACATGATGTCAATGTCATAAACATGTCATGGTCATGAAAAGTTGACATGGTTAGGGCTGTCTTTATCATAACCAAATGTCACCTAATGACATAGTCAATGTTTATGACATATGCATAATGACACAACACACAATGTTTATGACACATTCATGACTGTGTTACGACATTGCTATGACACTTATGTCACACGTCTGATGCTGGCATCAAGTGTTACTGTAGTTTTATAGTAGCTTCTATGTTTATTTATGTGAACATATGTGTGTGTGCGTGTATGCGCACGTGTGTGCGTGTGTGTGTGTGTGTGTGTGTGTGTGCGTGCGTGTGTGTTTGTGTGTGTGTGTGTGTGTGTGTGTGTGTGTGTGTGTGTGTGTGTGTGTGTGTGTGTGTGTGTGTGTGTGTGTGTGTGTGTGTAGCTGACGCTGCGTCTGAAGACCCTGAAGCGTCAGCTGGACGAGGCGGAGGGGGAGATCGAGCGGCTGGAGGGCGGCAAGAGGAAGATCCAGAGGGAGCTGGACGAACAGCTGGAGGCCAACCAGCAGCTCCACACACACATCACCGAGCTCAGGGCAGACATGAGGTAGGCACACACACACACACACACACACACACACACACACACACACACACACACACACACACACACACACACACACACACACACACACACACACACACTAGGGAGGCCAACCAGCAGCTACACACACACATCACCGAGCTCAGGGCAGACATGAGGTGGGCACACACACACACGCACACACACACATGTGTGGACATGAGGGGCACACACGCACAAGCACACACACACACACTACAGAGGCAAACCAACAGCTACACACACACATCATCAAGCTCAGGGCAGACATGAGGTGGGCACACACATGCTCACACACGCACACACGCACACACATACACACACACACACACACACACACACACACACACACACACACACACACACACACACACACACACACACACACACACACACACACACACACACACACACACACACACACACACACACACACACACACACACACACACACACACACACACACACACTAGGGAGGCCAACCAGCAGCTCAAACACGCATCACTGAGCTGAGCTGTCTTATTTTTCTCTCTCCCTCTCTCTAGTCGCAAACGGAGGGCGCCCCTCATCACGACTCTGGAGGATGAAGAGGAAGAGGAAGAGGAAGAAGCGGAGGAGGAGGAGAAAGAGCAGAAAGAAGAGGACAAAGAACAGGGAAAGTTGGACTGACCACTACAGCTAATCTACCCAGAGCAGAAGTACTATATGAACCATTATGAATGTCAGAGAGCATGGATGAAATGAAAGAGGTGGGGGAGTTCAGAGATGGGGGTGGCACCCAATGTGTGAGGTCCTCTAAGTTGCTATGCTACGTAATGGAGCTTGATGATAGTAACAAATCTCCCATTCCACACTGCAACCACACACTTCTCCAACCACACACACTCCTCAACCCCCTAACCAACCCCCCCCCCCCCCCCCCCCCACCCCAAACTGTCCCACCCGCCCACAAATCTGCACATACATTTTAACCACGATAACGGTCCCTTGCTACTTCACCTACACACAAATCAAACCATACACTACTCCACTCACGCACTCACGACTATATCCCAAAGTCATATCCCAACCCAGAAACTTCTTCATATGCTTCTTTCCATCATTTTGCACAGCTCAGAATACAGATGCTCTGGTCTCTATTTATGTCATTTCAGATACGAGAAGTAAATGATAGATGTCCGCAACACTGTTAATGCCCCCAGTTGTTTAATGGCTCAAAACCATTTCAGTGCCATTAAACAACTGGGAGCATTAACAGTGTTGCGGACATCTACCATTTACTTCAGTTATTTTATTATGTCCAGCACCTGTGCCACTGATGTGCGCGCATTCTCTGCCTTCTTGATTTCAGATACGAGACCCTAAATTAAGTTTTTATAACCAGTATTTATTTACGGTGTGCCTCAGTAACAGGGTAGAAATGGCTAGATTAAGCTTGTCTATGCCAAAAGCCCCAAGTGATCTTACAGACTAATGGTGTGAGCTAATGGGCCAAGACTGCGAGCTAACAGGCTAACTCTGCTCGGTAAGATTCTGATGTGTGAGCTAACATGCCCTTATTTGTGGTCGGCAATAGATCTATTGAGATAAATGTACTGAATTACTCAAGGGGGCCTTCTATAAATGATAATAAAATGATACACCATACACTTTGTGTTAAAGCATTGTTTTGCAAAGTGTGTGTGTGTGTGTGTGTGTGTGTGTGTGTGTGTGTGTGTGTGTGTGTGTGCGCGCGCGCGCGCGCGTGTGTGCCTGCGTGCCTGCGTGCGTGCGTGCGTGCATTTGTGTCCGTGTCTGTGTCTGTGTCTCTGTGTGTGTGTGTGTGTGTGTGTGTCCATTTGATGTTATGCCCCAGGCCTCTGTGAGTGTGTGAACCAAGCTGTACAAGAGGGCAGGCCAGCCATCCATACACAGTGGAAATGAGGTGGAGTGGACAGATCAATGTGTGTGAGTGTACTTGATGAAAAACAGCATGAGAGAGCCTGTGTGTGCGGGAGGGCAGGACCCAGGGGGTGTGGGGTTGTCAGTATGTGTGAATGTGTGTATGGGAGGAGTCAGACAGTGTGTTGGCGTGTGAAGCATAGGACAGAAGTTGTGTATGTGTGCATGCATGTGTGTATGTGGTGTCTGAATCGCAGTGTTCATCAGGACTTCAGCTGGATAGACCATAGCTGCACTCAGTCGGGAGTGAGAGTTTGAGTGGGGCGAGGAGTGTGTATGTGTGCGTGTATGTATGTGTGAGTGTGTGTGCCATCAACTGGACTGCAGTTTGCCCATCAGCGAAAGAACATCTTTCTACGCCTCCATCACTTTCATCTTCCTCTTCACCACCTCCTTCACCTCCTCCTCTTCGTCCGCCTCCTTGCCAGCATGACGCGGCGGTGCTGCCTCAAACATCGCATTTTCAAGGAATTCCTTGCTGAGTTCTTGGGCACTTTTGTGCTGGTGGTAAGGCCCTTTTTATTCCTATGACCTGGAGTAGTAAGACCACACATTACTGCAACACTTTCAGTGGTACAACTGGTTGGCCAGCTCAGCTGATTTAGGTTGTTGCAGGAGTTACATGGATTCCTATTTTTACATTTTCCCAATGTGTAAAAGGTTCAGGATGGCGAATTAACTTATTAAATGTGTTAAAAAGTGCTACTAAATGCAATCCTTTAAAGGTTATGACAAAGACTATGCTAGTAGTTTAGATAATGATGAAAAATACATGTTTGAGTTTCAAACATTGTTCCGCTTTTCACTGTTGTTGCTGCTTTGTAGAGTATGTATGTGATTTATCAGCTGTTCTCTTTTCCTGTTCTCAAGGAATTCCTTGCTGAATCCTTGGGTACTTTTGGCCTGTTCTCTCCTCTTATTCCCAGTTGTTCGAGACCCTAAATTAAGTCTTTATAATCAACCTTAGTATTTATTGACAGTGTACTTAAAGGGCTAGAGGCTAGTTTCATTTTTTCTATCTGATTAGGACAATGCACATTAATCAATGCATCAGCTCAGGGCTGGATTGGCCATAAGGCGTACAGGGCATTTGCCCAGTGGACTGTTGTTGATTTTAGCCTGCTCTTCCTCCTAATGTAGTGGTACATCAGTACTCATGCCGCTACAGCTGACCTCTCCGAGTCAGATTTAAATATTAATTTTGGCTGATGTGGTCACAATAACCCGTAATAGATGACCAAAAGTGTTGTCAAAGGCTTCATTGACTCTCTCAATGCCTGCTGGAGCGGTCTCGCCTAAAAATGCCTGGTCTGATTTTTCATCCCAGTCAGCCCTGCATTAGGCGAAAAAACATCAATATAAATATGCCAGAGTCAGCATACAATAGTTGCCAAATTTCATCGGTTGTCCTAAGGCATGATAACGCATATAACACAAACAACAATGATCCAAACAATACAGCGTGACCGAAAACATTTTACACACCCATCACAAACATCAACTGCACAATGTTTGGGGCCCTGTCTCTTCTCCTCCTCTCTTCTGCTGTCGTTTTTACTGTATATGTTCTATATCCGTTCTCTCACCCTCCTTTCTCGATCTCTCCTCTCCCTCCTAGTTGTTTGGCTGTGGTTCTGTGGCCCAGACGGTTCTGAGTAGGAACACTCTCGGGGAGAACCTGACCATCCACATTGGCTTCTCCACGGGCCTCATGATGGGAGTGTACGTGTCTGGAGGAGTATCAGGTACACACACACACAGTCACATCGCGTACACACACACATTTGCAACACTATAGGTAAATTGGGAACAACAGCAAAATAGGATTGTTTTCAGCTCAGCAGATAAGGTGTATTCTTCGTCATGTTTTCTTGTCTGTAGTGCTTACGATGTGACAGATCTTGACTGCAAGTTGGCTTTTTTATCAGCTGGATGCCCTTATGATGGAGCCAAGCTGTTGAAGCTAATGTATGGATTGGATGTCTTGAAAAGGATACTATTATGATTTTATTCACAATTTACCAGGCATATACATACACCGTCACATATCTGAGAAACGTACTGCAAAACACATCTAAACAATCACTCAAATCTGTCAGTGCCATGCATTGGTCCAGAGACGGGTTGGCCTCGGTAACACGGCATGCACACACCCATGTGAGCTGGAGTGGAAAGAAGTTATTGACGATGGGATCACTAGGCCCTGGTCGATCAGCAATTTCTGCATTAATTGAATTGAAAGTTGAATCTCAGGAGAGCTGTTTTTCGCAGTCTCTCATCAGCAGAGAAGATGGACCACTGATCGCACGTCTTACAGACACGCGCACATACACACACACACACACACACACACACACACACACACACACACACACACACACACACACACACACACACACACACACACACACACACACACACACACACACACACATAACACACATTTGATTACTTTTATTTGGACCCAAGGGACAAGATCCAAATATTTTGGAATAGGCTATTGACAGGCTGGCAGATTTTAAAAGACTTACACACTTACTCACACACACACACACACACACACACACACACACACACACACACACACACACACTGCAGTGCCATACGTAAAGAGGATAAGGGGTTCATGATGCTACTCTTCTCATTCAGCTATCATCCACCACCCATTTAAACATGAACATTTCAGCTTTATTCAGAGGTGACTGATATTAGGTCTGTGCCATTGTGTGTACAGTAGAAGTCCAACAAAGAAAAAACACGCACATCCATCTCAAAAATGGATTTAGGACTAGCAAAGTCCCATGAAAACTAAAACTAAAGTCTGCAACACCCAGCTTCCGTTTGACATGTCTGATGAAGGGCATGCTGCCCGAAACATCACAATATTCAAACTGGAGCTTGAGCTCGGTGTGGCAGACTTTATTTTCAGTTTTCATGTGTGTACAGGATCCACATCTGCATGTGCATGTGCATGTGCATGTGTTTGTGTTCATTTGTGACGGATTGATTTCCGAGAGCTGATCTCTATAGTAGTCTGTCTGAGGTCAGATGCTGCCCAGGGGAAGCCATCGCATAGTCCTGTGAGCTCTATTGATTTCAAGCACACCCTCTCTCTCACACACACACACGCTCACGCATGCACATGTGCACGCACGCACGCACGCACGCACGCACGCACGCACGCACGCACGCACGCACGCACGCACGCACGCACACACACACACACACACACACACACACATACACACACACAAACACACACACACTCACACTCACAGTTGCTGTTATGCACATGGTGGTAATACAAATGCCATTGTCACCCCAGCCACCCTCGGTATGCTGGATGAACGTGACTCAATAAGAGGAGGATGGGGCGTTCATCCTCTGGGATGAGTCTACTGGTCTACCACTGGTCACATGGCTGCCTCACATCACTTGCTGTGGCTGTTCTGATTGACTTGTCATTTTAGGTTTTCCACTAAAGCTTACTGCTGTTCTTGTAAATACTTTTTTAGATTTAACCCATTACAGTAAAACATGGCTTTATAAATGTGTTGTTACCAGAATGGCAATGACCGAGTCGTAGTGTATTACCAAAGGCCCTTTGCTATGTCATAGTAGTGTAGTACTATGGTAATTAACCTTTCAAAGATTATTATCTTTGGTCTCTGTATCTAGGGTACGGCGTGCATTATGGGGCTGTGATATGTCTTTTTTTTTAGATTTACAAAGTACATGCACTCCATCCCAATATATGATGACATTCATAAACTACGCTCTCCAAGAGGCAGAACGTATAGTATACTGGTGTCATGCAGTGTGCATGGTAGGCTATCTGGGCTCCCCGATAATCCCTACCACATCAGTAAAACTTTAGCCTTCACTAATTTTCTACCTCTCGACACACTTTGAATCTATCCACTTTTTATAATGAAGCAGTGCACACAGCTCTCTACCTAACACACGGATACCAATAGAAATCCTATAACATGTTGAGTCGTGGGCAGCAGAGGCCAGCTGTGGCTGAGAGGGTTGCAGGCTTCAATTTCACCCCTTTCAGTTGGAAGATTGTGTGTGGTCTCCCTCGATATGAAGTGCCCTTGAGCAGGTCACCTTACCCCACATTGCTCCAGGGACTGTAACCAATACCCTGTACCCAAACACCTGTAGGTTTCTTTGGATAAAAGTGACAGCTAAGTGTATTATTAGGAAATGGATGTTAAAGCAACACTGACTAGCACCGTGGTTACACTGACTAGGACCATAGCAAGCCGCTGCACAACAACTCATCAGAAAGTCATCAACAACCATAGCCACACCTGCCGACAGGGGGACACAAACGGGTATGTTGTCCCGGGCCCAAGGAGATAGGGGGCCCAGAATTATGTCGCTATTACATTGTACAGTATGTATGGGGTTGGGGGCCCTTTCAGATGACTTTGTCCTGGGCCCTGAAAAAACTGTCAGCGGCCCTAACCATAGCTGTTGATTACTGGCTAGCAGTATAGCAACATTGTGTAGCACCAAAACAGCTCCGAACAGAAGCACAATGCTGGTCGACAGCCTAACCACTTTCTTTCTCTCCTCTCCTCTCCTCTCCTCTCCTTTCCTCTCCTCTCTCCATTCCTCTCATTTTCTCTCATATCCTGCATCAGGAGGACACCTGAATCCAGCTGTGTCCTTGGCCATGGTAATCCTGGGTAAGCTGAAGATCTACAAGTTCCCCGTCTACGTTTTGGCCCAGATGATGGGAGCCTTCGCGGGGGCGGCAGCAGTGTTTGGGCTATACTATGGTGGGTGGATACCATCATTCAGGTGGTGTTGATGCATACACACACACGCACACGCACACACACACACACACACACACACACACACACACACACACACACACACACACACACACACACACACACACACACACACACACACACACACACACACATGCACACACACACACACCCTGTACTGCACATCGGTGATTTCCTTTTGCTGTTGTGTGGTGTTTAGATGCCTTTATGGACTTCACCAGTGGGATTCTGTCGGTGACGGGCATCAACGCCACAGCTCACATCTTTGCCTCCTACCCCGGACGGCACCTGTCTATCCTCAATGGCATGGTGGATCAGGTGAGACCAGAATCCTGTTTCTCGAAAGCATCATTGCTAACCACTTAGCAACTTACTAGGTTGCCAATGGGAAATTGCATTGCAACCAAGTACAATAAGTTGCCAAAGTAGTAAGCAAAGACGCTGTTGAGAAACCCTGGGCTTTGAACCATATTTTTCCCCCCAAAACAGAGTTTGAACGTTCCACCATTAGATAGATGTCTCCGAACCGGTTAGAACAAAAACGTTTGATGTCAGCTGTTTACAAATAGCTATGAAATGATGTCTCATTCAGCCTAAACCAAATTTAATACTATTACAACTTTCCTTAAATAAAGACAAGAATAATTCAAAGCAATTATTATTTCAAATGTGTTGTTTTATTGCTAATGGAAGGATTCTCAACAAAAACATCAAAAGCATTATAAAGTCACATGACTATGCCACTCAGTGGGAAACAACAGAATCCCAAATGTTTAAATAAATCAAACCCGGTACTAACCGGTTACCTTTATTTGCAATAAGCCTTTTTTTTCAGAACATAATAAATTAGGAAGTGTCTGGTTGGTTTTGGTTCCATGTAAAATAGAAAAAGTTCCCGGTTTTCGTCTCTTGAACTGGGTGAGACACATTTCACCTCTGTTCGTCCTCCTCCTCTATCGCTTTCAAGTCAAATCAAGTCTAATTTGTTTTATTGCCATTCCTGTTTGGACCGCAAGCTGTCAGTTTTGCCACTTCCAAAGAGCCCATTAGTGAGTGTGTGTTTGGCTAGTAAGATTTACATCTACTGGCCAATTTGGCTGGTGGTGAAAAAAAGTTAATTTAGAGCCTGAATTCAGGGCCATGTGGATGGAACAACCCACACTGCACAAATCAGATTGTGTCCTAAATGCTGGCAGGAGCACAGACAGGTGACCAGGTTAACTGACTACAAATAAGCCATTTAATGTAGGCCCAAATCCAGTTGAGAACCTTTGCATCACCCGGTTTTAGATGACCAAACAAGAAGATCTAAACGGCCTGATTCCACAGATTTGCCCCACAATAACTAAATGGACCAATTCTACGCTACTAAAATATCTGAAGGGACTGATTTTGGGTAATTAGCCTAGAACATTTAAATGGGTCAGTTGTACTTGGTGGCTCCGACACCCAGACAGCCCAGACTGTGTGTTTTTGATTGATGTCTGTTAATGCTCATTGATTGGCCCAATTCCTCAAGCTTCCCCATTAGTGTTTTTCTGCCCCAAAAGCAGCACAGCAGTGCTGGCTGAAATGCAGCATCACTACAGCAGGGGGAGCTGCTCTAATGTGCCTACCCTGTCTGCAGTTTTACTGTAACTTTATTTTTGCAGATAATATATTATAATTAACTAAACCAACATGATAGTGAAAGTAAACATGTTTTTTTGTTCTCAATGACTAAGATCAAGCAGTGTTTATCTCCTACATTGCTTAACATTTTATGTTAGGCTACTTACTACTATATGACTCCAGAAAGTTATATGGGAATGAACAATACAGTCTTTCTCTCTTATTTTGCTGCGCTGTAATTCCACTCTTCCATGCTTTTGTGTTTCCGGCGCCCATAAATGTGTGTGTGTGTGTGTGTGTGTGTGTGTGTGTGTGTGTGTGTGTGTGTGTGTGTGTGTGTGTGTGTGTGTGTGTGTGTGTGTGTGTGTAGATAATTGGAACGGGGATGTTGGTGTTGTGTATTCTGGCCATTACGGACGGCAAGAACATCGGTGCGCCGCACGGGGTGGAGCCAGTGGCAGTGGGGGCGGCTTTGCTGGCCATCAGCGTTTCCATGGGCCTGAACTGCGGCTATCCCATCAACCCCGCACGAGACCTGGGGCCCCGCCTCTTCACCTTCGCTGCCGGCTGGGGCCTGGAGGTCTTCAGGTATGAAGTTCAACTCTTTGAGTGTAGAATTAACACTGTGAAGTAATTTATGCTTTAAGACGATGTTATATTCAACTTTCTATACTCATTGGGTGTCGAATCAACAATTACAGTGTTGAATCTAACACTGGCTTAGAGCATATAGTGCTTTATAGTGTTAACTAGAGATGCACCGGATCCTGATTTTTAGGATCCTGCCGGATACCGGATCCACTGCTTAAGATCCTGCCGGATCCGGAACCGGATACCGGATCCTACGAAAGGGTTGAAACACATAGCCTACTCACACATGTGGGCCCTTTTTATCATGTTGGCTCAAACTATTTTGACTGAAAAGCCTCGGCTACCGGATCCTGGATCCTGGAACCGGATCCGGATCCTGTGAAAAACCCTATTATCCTGCCGGATCCGGAACCGGATCTTGGATCCTGTACATCTCTAGTGTTAACCCATTGCTTCCTGATCTTGCATTGCGCAACATTGGCCCTGGCGCCTGGAGCTGCATTACGCAACATTCAGGCTCATGAGATTTGAGACAACTTCATTAAAAATCTTTGTTTGTTTGAGATGAATGAACACATTCTAATGAAAGATGAGGGTCTTAGCGTTTAAATTCCTTCTTATTGCATGTTTTTATGTGCATCAGAGGCGGAGATATTTAGGTTTTTATAGTCTAAGGGCAACTTTCCTAACAAGGGCTTAGGCATTCAGCAGGCCTTTTTTGTAGGCGCTTCAGGTATCAGTGGGTTAAAGGGGCCGTTTTCAGAAGGCATGGCTTTATATCTACCACTTGTCAATCGTTGCCACCAATAAATTGCAACAAAACCATTCGTTGTTCAACATTTAAAGGATCAACATGTATTGCAGTCTACAATACAGTTGAAGTGTGACTCCTGGATGTGAGCCTCTATTGTTATCTTAAACAGTCTTGTCAAGTTCCAGGATGAAAAGCTTCCCCCAATGCCCAGTGTTGCCAAATTAGCGACTATGTCGCTAGATTTAGCGACTTTTTGACGTCCCTGGTGACTAAAAACCTCATCTAGCCTTTTTAAAACGCACATTTTCAGTGACAAATGTATTGTTTTTCATCATAATTGTGACTCTGCGCCGCCGTCAGAAGCAGGGCTGCAGATAAGCTCTGATCTCCAAAAAGTAGCTAGCATCGCCCATTTATACTGTGGACGAAGGCAGGTGGGCACGTTTTCTGTAGATCAGCGTGCCATGCTTGACGCTGTTACGTCATACGTAACGGCATGATGCCATCTAGCAACTTCTCAGCCAGCCAATAGCGACTTTGGCTGATTTTCTTTTGGCAACACTGCCAATGCTGTTGTTGACCAGACGTGCGTGTGGAGCTCGGGCAGCCGTCTGGCAGAGCTGTGCAGAACTACACAGGTCTGGCGAGAGCCAATTTAGGATGGTGGAACATTGATGAAACGTTTTTCCTGGTAGGCAGGTTATACATATTTGGAGAGACATCAGTTACCCGAACAATCTTTGTTCATTACACTGTTTCCCCAATTTGATCATAAACAGATGCACTTCATATCTGGGATGCTGAAGTGTATGTAGACACACAGTGGTGTATTGCTTTGACTTGATGTAACCACAGCAGTTGGCCATCACCCAATGCTGCCAACCTTGTCCCCCATCGATCGATCAGTTGTGTCACGTTATGTAATGTCACACATTGTCATTACCAGGATGGCATGTGCATGGATGACAGTGTGACTGACAAACAATAGCTGTTGCACACGCATGCGCACACACACACACACACACACACACACACACACACACACACACACACACACACACACACACACACACACACACACACACACACACACACACACACACACACACACACACACACACACACGTTTACACTGCTGCATCTGATCTAATGAGTCAAATGTCAACCTCTTGTGTGTGTGTGTGTGTGCATGCGTGTGTGTGTGTGTGTGTTTGTGCGTGTGTGTGTGTCGTGCCGTGTCTCCCTCCTCAGCACGGGGGATAATTGGTGGTGGATTCCTGTGGCGGGCCCCATGGCGGGGGGTGTGGCCGGAGCTGTCATCTACTTCCTGTTTGTGAAGGTGCACCACCACCACCACCACGCCCAGAAGCCCCAGGAGGAGACGGAGGAGGAAGAGGAGGAGGAGGAGGAAGAGGACGACGAGAGCCTCAAGGACAAGTATGAGATGGTCTATGTCACCAGGGCCTCAAAGGTCCCAATGTGTCTGTGTGTGTGTGTGTGTGTGTGTGTCTGCTAGTGTGTCTGCTTGTGTGTGTGTGTGCGTGTGCGTGCATGCGTGTGTGTGTGTGTGTGTGTGTGTACTTGTAATAACACTATTGTGAGGACCACAACCTTATTTTCACCTTTGCTGTGAGGACATTTGTGGTTGTGAGGACATTTTGGTCGGTCCACACAGCCATCATGAAAAAAGTGCAAAGACATTTGTTTATCTGACAGGTTAGGGTTAGGGATTGTTGTACTCGTGTGCATATAATGTGTGTGTGTGTGTGTGTGTGAGTGTGTGTGTGTGTGTGTGTGTGTGTGTGTGTGTGTGTGTGTGTGTGTGTGTGTGTGTGTGTGTGTGTGTGCGTGCGTGCGTGCGTGCGTGTGTGTAATTGCAGCCTAATGTAACCCTTTGTTGTTTTTTTCTATTTCTATTGTAGGGATCAACTCTTTCCCCAGCCAGTCGATGAGAGGCCATTCGAATCAGACTTTGACGGAGTTTTCAGCAAAAGCTACGACATGTATGATAGCTTGGCGGACAAGTGTTAGCATGTTAGCCAACACAAGGCTAACAGCACCAAGGAGCGACAGTGCCTCTCCAGCATCACTGATGTGTTATAATACTGTAGGTGAGAGTGTTGGAGCAGTGTGCTAGCTGTCAGATGCTAACGCTACGTTTTGGTGCTGCTCCAAAAGAACACCATGTATCGCATCTCTGTGTATCTCTTATCTGAGCTAACAGAAGGATATAATGCCCACCGATCACTGGTCACTACGCCTCAGTGTGTGTGTGTGTGTGTGTGTGTGTGTGTGTGTGTGTGTGTGTGTGTGTGTGTGTGTGTGTGTGTGTGTGTGTGTGTGTGTGTGTGTGTGTGTAGGTACATGTGTGTGTGTATATGTGTGCGCCAGCGTGTGTGTATGTGCGGCCGTTCATATGTTTGCGTGTGAATTTGTGCCTGTGTGTGTGCGTGTGAATTTGTGTGTGTGTGTGTGTGTGTGTGTGTGTGTGTGTGTGTGTGTGTGTGTGTGTGTGTGTGTGTGTGTGTGTGTGTGTGTGTGTGTGTGTGTGTGTGTTTTGTAGTCATGTCATTCCTCTTGGTGACAGTGACATTACATTCAGTTGCCAGAGCTACCTGGCCACTGTTGACATTTGCTCCCCTCCCTCAGTGTAAAACAGAACCCACCCTGTACTGTTCTTGTGATCTTCACTGTTATTTAAGAAATTATTTGTGTCCTCTTCATGTATGTGCCACGTTATTTATTTAGATTTATGTTATTGGCCTTTACTTTTTTCAGTCTGCATTAAGAGTAACTCAAGTGGTTTTAAATGTGTTTTGGAAAAAAAACAAGTCTCCTATTTGTTAAGGACTTTA
Source organism: Engraulis encrasicolus (assembly GCF_034702125.1). NCBI lineage: Eukaryota > Metazoa > Chordata > Actinopteri > Clupeiformes > Engraulidae > Engraulis > Engraulis encrasicolus. The sequence continues at coordinate 4,195,296 of NC_085860.1, forward strand.
ACATAGAATAATTGTTGTATATTTTTAAGGAATAAACTGTATTTAATAGCACTCTCGTAGTCATCTGTTCCTTGAACTATCATGAGATGATGTCGCACAACACAGTTTATTGACATCAGACCTGAGACCAACATTTGAAATCTCCAGCACAGAATAGCAAAGTCTTAGGAGGGCATGCGATGTGTGCAATGGTAATGTTGAAACACTCACCACACAACTGCACCACAAAATACACAAGTGTTCAACACCTATCTCTATCTGTTTTTTATAGAGTTACAATTCACATTTTGTAAATGCCTCCCAAGATCTCTTGAAAACACCGGCCCCTTTGAACAATATGAGACAGGAAACCTTGTTAGGAAATGATGCATGAATTACTTCAGAACACTGGTAACGAAGATTCTGTAATAACCTCAGTGCTCTCAGCTGACAATAAAGTTGTTTAAGTTTGGGGTGTGTTTCTGTTCCAGGGTCCTGTTCTGTGTATCAGTCATAAATGTTGCTATAGCAGCTGCAGAAGGAGTCAACAGTGGCACAGTCCAACCATTGAGTACTTCAGCAGCTCAGCTATAGCGTTCATTTCTTAGGCAGCAAGTGTCAGGACAACCTCGACATGTACTTGTGATATTACAGTATAACATGTACCCTGCAAGCCTAGTGTCCAAAGAGGCTGGCAGCACACGTGAACTCTTGGTGTCTGGATAAACTGGAGCTCTGAAGCATGAAGGTCTAGGTGAGCAGGAGCTTTGGTGAGCAGGAGCTTTGGTGTTTGGAGCGACTGGTTTGGAATCTATTCTGTATAGAGAGCATTTGAGCAAATGAGTAATATGCTGGTGTCTAAAGGGACTGAGTGTAGTAAAAGACCAAAGTCTTTCTGCGCAGTAGACATCTTACCATCTAGCAGACGACCAGAGACTCCACCAGAAGTGCTGCTCTCTCAGGTTCAGAGCAGTAGCAGGGCTGGAGAGGAAGCTTTCAGACATGGACAAACCAGAGCATCACTGAGCCATTTGAAGAAGGCATACCTTTTCTCACAGGACCATCCTTGCGCTCAGCAGAAGTACAGGTGAGAGTTGTATATAAAAATTGTATTTATTTTTAGTTTGACATTGACTTTACTTGGCATCGATAATGGGCATGATAACATATCTTACACATTTTTATAAGCAAAAATATGGGGAAAAAAACAACTGTTCTAATCATGGAGCCATCTCCATGATTAGAACAGTTGTTTTTTCCCCATATTTTTGCTTATAAACATTTGTGAGATATGTTATCATGACCATTACCCGTAACCACAAGTTCTGATCTCTTACAGGTGTAGCTTTAACCTGGCAGCTGCCTACCTGCTGGTGTCAGAGCCCAGAAAGGCCCTGCAGTACCTTCTCAGCTGTGTGGGCTGCCCAATTGAGACCAGCGCCAAATGCAACAACATCCTGTCTAGGCTGAGCCTGAGCAAGGACCCTGACTTCCATTTCAACCTGGGCCTGGCCTATGAGGGGATGGGGTGCCTGGCCGATGCTCTGGGCTGCTATCAGGCTGCGGTGGAGCTGCATGGCGGTGGAGACCCCGGCGGGCAGGCTGACGCCCGAGTGAAAGGGGCCTACTGCCAGCTGGAGCTGGGGCATGGGGGGCCACCTGCCGCCCAGTCGTTTGCCCTAGCAGCACAGGGGTACCGACAGGCGGGGAGGGGGGAGGAGGCAGCCATGGTCCTCATAGAAGCAGCCAATCAGATGGTAGAGGGTGGGAAGGGTCTACACTGTGAGGAGGGAGGGAGAGGGGGAGGGGTTACATCTCTCCTGCAGGACTGTTTACAGCTGTGCAGGCAGGAGGTCAAAGACAACAGACTGAGAGGTGTGTAATACTAAAGTGTACGGTGTGTGCGTGTGTGTGTCGTGTGTGTGTGTGTGTGTGTGTGTGTGTGTGTGTGTGTGTGTGTGTGTGTGTGTGTGTGTGTGTGTGTGTGTGTGTGTGTGTGTACAAGTGCACGTGTGTGTTCTGGTGTGACAACTTTTGTGTTCCTCCCTCAGTGAAGCTGCAGACAGATGTGGGATTGCTGCTGTGTGCTTTGGGCTCGTTCCGCAAGGCAGAGCACTGCCTATTGGAGGCGCTGGCAGTATGTGAAGAGGAGGAGGGGGCGGGATTTAACAATTTGAGGAGTAAGCATTTTCCCCCAGTTTTTCTAGAATTTCACTCAAACATTCTATCTCCTATTATAGTACTCTGTTAATAATCCCATTAAGTGCATTCAGGCCGAAAGGACCATGCGAGTCCCGTTCCCACACACAATTTTGAGCATGTTGAGGGAACCAGAAAGTTTGTTAGTGATGCGCACCCGAAAAATGTCTGTGAACCATGATGACAACATGGATGTTAGCAGGTTCATCCCGTTAACAAACGGTCGCATGTGGAAAAGTTCAGAACACTGGAGTACTTAAGCTCCCAATGTAATTGGCGTGGGAACGGGCTCTGGCACCGTTCTGGTTGGCATGAAAACAGTATTGTGAGAATATAATATTGTATTTTTGCCCAAATTCTAATCATATTGTATGATGCTACTCCTCAAAGGCGGCAGAATCAGGCAGAGGGCAGTCCTGCTGCAGAATCTGGGGGCGGTCCTAAACGCTCAAGGACGCTACGCCACAGCAATGGCCCTTCACTCCAAAGCAAGGGTAGCCTTCCGTATGTGGTCTCACCAATTATTTAATTATTTGTGTATAGTATATAGATTATGTTTGATAATCTGTCTGTTTTACCAAAATCCATGATGTTTTATTGTCATATACTCAGGAATTTCATAAGAAAAGGAAGAAAAAGTCATCAGGGAAGTCTCTCCACTATTATTATTTAATCTATTATCTGTGTCATTAGGATTGTTAGGGCAGAGGCATGGAGAGGCGGAGTGCTTGGCTAACATGGCGTCTGCCTGTCATCACATGGGCCGATACCAAGTGGCTGCCCAGCTTTACCAGGAAGCCCTGACGATCTTCACACAAGCAGGTAGTGTTGCCACCTGTCCCGTTCTACATGATTGCCACAGTTTATAGTGGCCTGTCCTGGGGAAAAATATACCGTATTTTCTCTGGACGAGTGACTTGTCCAGGTTTTCTCTGTCAGAGGTCACCACCCTACAAGGAGGTGACCTCACCACACTAGATCACACGGTACCCAACATAAATAATCATACTTCAGCGTGACACTCCATACCGTGCCACAGGACACTGGGCCACCGTACAACACATACTCTACAGTATATCAAACACAAGCAGGTAATTGGAGTGCTTCTGGGTCTTCACCTTCTCCCCTTGGTGCTCATCAGCGTAGGGGCTCTCACTACCTTGACATTCCTCACCATTTCCCAACAACTCACTTTACTACACCAAATCAGACAGCGCTGGACCATGCTATGCCAAACATGCCTTACAATACCATACTATACCCCACATTACACTTGACCATGCTAGTGTTTTTTTCCAGATGAAGAGACCACACTTAATTATATTACATATTTTGTGTAGGTAGATGTTTGAGTTTCTTGATGTGTCTCTTCAGGTGATTCAGGGGCCCAGAGGCTGATGAGGGAAGGTCTGGCTGCAGCTCTCCTCAACCTGGCTGGAGGTGGAAGAGGAGGTGGAGGAGGAGGAGATGCAGGAGGTGGAGGAGGGTTCTGAGGACGAGGTGGAGATTTTAGCTAACAAGAGGTGGCAACTGAGATATATTGGTGGAGAGGAGACGGTTCATAAGGAGTTTCTTTGGGAATCAACGTAGTGTGAGGTTCGATGTATGAATCCTTTTGTATGTTTCTTTTTTTGCATGGGAAGGCTGGTAGTGGGGTAGTGGTAGTGGTGGATGTGGTCATTTGCCTGAGTAGCAGGAGGTGAGGTTGTCTGGCGTGTGTGTGTGAAAGAGAGTAGTGCATGTTGTGTGGTGAGTGAAGTGCGGTGGGCAGACGTGTGCCAGTGTACAGTAGGCTGAATGGAGCATGTGTGAGACTGAAGTGTGTGATGTATACAGTATGTGTGGTGAAGTGGAGCGTGTGGAGCATGTGTGGTGTGTGTTAAGATCTGTATAAATGTACCAAACTCTGTGTGTGTGTGTGTGTGTGTGTGTGTGTGTGTGTGTGTGTGTGTGTGTGTGTGTGTGTGTGTGTGTGTGTGTGGTAGTGGCGGCGGTTGACTGGAACATCTCCCACACAAGGCTGCTCTCTGTTCTGTTTGGGCCAAAGGGCCAAAGGTAGCCACATGTTTGCCTGCCTCTCATGTCTGCCAAAAAATCCAGCTCTCCACTCACAGACACACGCACATCACATGCGCACACACACGCACGCGTGCATGCACACACATGCGAGGAAGAGACCAGGTGGGTCAATGGGTTTGTGTGTGTGTGTGTGTGTGTGTGTGTGTGTGTGTGTGTGTGTGTGTGTGTGTGTGTGTGTGTGTGTGTGTGTGTGTGTGTGTGTGTGTGTGTGTGTGTGTGTGTGTGTGTGTGTGTGTGCGCTCGCACGCTTGTGTGCCTCTGCATTTATTACCTCCATAAAATATGGCCAAGAGAAACTGACTGGGAGGTAAGTTAGTAGTCACACTGCTCAAAGCTGTAAGTGTGTGAGAGATACATCTGTACTCATAAGGCCAAGACTTTGAAATGTAGGCTTACCTACACATTAATGATGACATCCCCCACTCCTAAAATGCTTGCCGTTGTTGGCCGTCTACTTAATGACATTAATTATCTGTTGCATAGGCTATACTTGTTACATAGATGTTAGAATCATAATTGGGCTATCAGGTCAGGGTTCACTGTGTATCAGCCCTTTGGCAAATGTGGACTATTGAGTGGGGAAACATCTACCACATGTAGTAAAACGTGGAAAGATTGTGTATTAAGACTGCAACATTACAACACAACCCATATAAATGAAATGAGATATTTCCTGATTGAACAGCCACACAAGTTTTTTCAACCTTGATTCACTTAATACATTTGCAGAAACAGTTTGAGTTTTAGACCTTTGTTGTTGCGACTCGGGATGGCGTGCTAGGCGCGCTAGGCCCCCCACATTTGGGCTTTCATGCCCACCCACGGGGACCCCGGTTCAAGTCCGGCTGGGGTCACTTCCCGATCCTCCCCTGTCTCTCTGTCCCATTCGCTTCCTG
>NC_085860.1:4210448-4212948 GCF_034702125.1 Engraulis encrasicolus
ATGAAGAATAGGAAAAAAGAAAAATGGTGCATAAAGTGAAACATGGTAGGGATACAGCTCTTATGAGGAGCTGCATGCATGCTGCAGGTGTTTGAGGGCTTTTATCATTGATTAAATCATGAAGTTAAACATGTATTGCTCTACGAATAGCGAATATGTCACCATCTCTCATTGAACTCCATTGATTTTCCTTGTGTTGCTTTCCATGATTACAATGATCCTAAACATACACCTAAGGCCAAAGTTGATTTTTTGAAGAGGTGAGAGTGATTCAGTGATTAAGTATGACACCCGATCTGCGTATTTGAAGTGTTTTGAAGTGACTTACCTGCTCATTTTCGCATTATGTTCGATAGGCAACAAAACTTTTGTCTTGTGAAAATCTGCCCTGTCTGTGTTCATTAAAGGGTCTTTGGTGCATGAAATTTATTTTTGTACATACATTTTCATTCGAGAGGGTTGTAGCTTTCATATGAGTGACTTCTGAAGCCAAGTGATTAATTGAAAGTCAGGTTATTAGCTGTTATTCCAAACAGATGGATAGGTGACAACTCTTTTGGAGACGGCTATATGCCTAGCGCCGGCCCTGTCCTTGGACATAACCACCTTACATATTCCCAGCACCACAACCCCTATCATCACAGTGGAACTATGTGTTCATGTGCTATCTGGCTGTTCATAATCTGATTGGTTCACTTCTGGTCTAGCTTGGGCACAATCACTGCTGCTGAACAAAAAAAGTGACTTTAAACAAACTACAATTGCACGCTCCTTTGGATCTGAGGAAGACTGCAGGTTGAAATGCCATCATGCCATTGAATGAATGATAAGGAAAAAAATCAAATAAGACAAAATCCGAAGAGGCATGCAAACCTTTTTAAAAAAATATAAATAGGTAAATTCAGGTCAATTGTGCCACTTTTTGCATATAAATGGCCCAAAGTGGCCCAATTTACCTGAATTCACCCCTTATATACTGTAGGCCTGTATTGTGATTGGTACTTGACAGTTGCCTTCCCTGCTGTACCTGTAGGATGTGGTTCTGCTCTGCACATGGACGGCTGACCCAGCTGCGGCTGTGGGAGGACTACATGTTCCACAAGTGTCACTCCAGCCAGCAGAGGAGTCGGACTACTCTGGACACAGCAGCCAATGGCAGGGCCAAACTTTGAGTTGAAGGAGAAGGACATGGCATGGATGGAGAAGGAGGAGGAGGAGGAGGAGAAAGGGGACGTTCCATTTTGCCCATGACCTCCTTGCTTGAAATATTGTAAACACTAGGGGTGGGACTTAAAGTGATAAGTTGATTGATTTCTTCATAATCAAGTAATCAAATATCAACCCCAAATAATCACAGTGTCCATTTAAAGTAATGTGCATTGCAAATCTCACAAAACGACTCTGTATACCACTGAAACACCAGAGCCATTGTCATCAAACTGCAAAGCAGTAGCTGCGAGCACTGTTGGTGATAGCGATCCCAGTGGTTCCATTCACCTGATTTTTTGTTCTCCAGATATCTTCGAGCTCCAGAAAAGCAGCTTGCACCCGAAACAAAAATATTTTGTGAAGAAGGCTTTGTGATTAGTCCCACCCCTAGTAAACACGCGTGGCAAACACTGGGCTATCTCCATAACAACCTCTTCAGTATTTTGTAATATTTATTCCAATGTGGTAACTGCTGTGGGGATAACGTGTGCATATTGGGATCTGGTTTAAGCAGTAGAGATCAACGCTGGTTAATCAGCAATAGAGATTAATGTGGTTTACCCTCTTTGAGTCCCATATGCTGTAGTAGCACATGCTTGTGTGTGTGGAAGTAATTAAATAGACACCCAAAATTCTTGATTCATCAATGTTTATTCACATCAGAAATAAATAATTAAGATTTATTGTGTGTGTGCGTGTGTGCGTGTGTGCACGCTTGTGTGTGTGTGTCTGTGCGTGCGCGGGCCTGTGCATATGTGTGATTATGAACGTGTGTGTGTGTTTACTGAAGTATGGACAGGACTATGTAATATACTGTTTGTAATATACTGTAGGCCTGTGTAATATACTGTGGGTATGGCAAGATCTATCCTGGAGGAACATTAATGTGTGTGTTCAGATAAGAGGCTCCTTCTCTCTTTCCTCTCATTTCCTCTCGTCTGCATAGAGGAAAGGTTTGGCCGGCCAGCCTGTCATAGCCTGAGCTAAGTTGATTGGCGGTGACCCCAAGAAATCTGATAGGCAGGCTCGTGTTGGGGGCGGGACATGGATGAGAGGCAGGTGGGAACTGAGTGGATGGTGCCAGGCAAATGGGATAGGCTTGGGTAGACAGCATGCTGGTATTGGCAGTGAGGCTGAAACACACATTACATATGGGTGCAGTATGCAATTACAGTACATACATGCAGTATTGCAGGATTAGCAGTGAACATACGTAGCCTACATGCATATAGTATATATGCCTATGGCCTACTAGGTAATGTGTGTAAATACATGCATGCACCAACACACG
>NC_085860.1:4217948-4219059 GCF_034702125.1 Engraulis encrasicolus
ACTGGATTACACTGTATGAGCCTGAAAACTCATGTACAACTTTTAAGTCACCTTCTTTAAAACACCCAAACAGAAATTGTTTGTTCTAATCCACAACAAACATAGTTTTACAGTTTTGCAGGTAAAAAAAGTAATCCCCACAACATTGTCCTCACCTTATCTGAATGCAAGGCTTCCTTTTCCAGACGACGTGTCTGAGGAAAGAGAGGAGTCCAGTTTACAAAAAAAACCCTCATATGGATTACCTCTATTATCCTCCAAAAATCATTCTCTCTCTCTCTCTCTCTCTCTCTCTCTCTCTCTCTCTCTCTCTCTCTCTCTCTCTCTCTTCTCTCTCTCTCCTCTCTCTCTCTCTCTCTCTCTCTCTCTCTCTCTCTCTCTCTCTCTCTCTCTCTCTCTCTCTCTCTCTCTCCTCAACACACATGCACACACTTTCCCTCTCTATGCATCTATCTATCTATCTTAGAAAGAGGACAAGCCCCTTAAAAAAACAACAGCTTACCACCAACCATGATACACATCCTCTTAGTAATCCTAATTCTTCTTCTTCTTCTTCTTCTTCTTCTTCTTCTTCTTCTTCTTCTTCTTCTTCTTCTTCTTCTTCTTCTTCTTCTTCTTCTTCTTCTTCTTCTTCTTCTTCTTCTTCTTCTTCTTCTTCTTCTTTCTCTCTCTCTCTCTCTCTCTCTCTCTCTCCCCCTCTTGCTGAAGTTTCTGATCAAAGTAAAGCCACTTAAAGAACAACAGATTAGGCTACCATCATGATCCGCATCCTAGAATAAATCATCACTTTTGTCTCTACCTCTCTCCCTCCCTCCCTCCCTCCCTCCCTCCTCTCTCTCTCTCTCTCTCTCTCTCTCTCTCTCTCTCTCTCTCTCTCTCTCACCCTGCCTCTACACCTCCATTCTATTGACCATCTGCGGGAACTTTTCAAAGCTCAATAGTTTGTATACTTCATATGTTTCAATAACCATAATTCAACTCACAATTAAAAAGTAGGTCTCGGTATATTCTAAAAAACAATTCCGTAGAATAAATAAATCATAAATGGATAAATAGATGAATAAATAATTAAAGCAGCCACACATGAGACAGTGTCAGATGATACCACAGA
>NC_085860.1:4219158-4241658 GCF_034702125.1 Engraulis encrasicolus
ACCCTGCTCACCTTCCGGAAACCACTCTGAGCTGGCTGCAGAGATGAGCTAGGGGGCAGACTGACCCACACGGAGGACAGAGGCGTCCGTAAAGGAGCTAGAGGGATTTTCGTGGGGGACGGTGTCGGTTGTGGGGAGACAGCTGTCCCTGTGGAGGGTGGAGGGGTCCTTGTGATGGTTTGTGCGATCCGATTGAAGGCTAGAGACGTGTATATAGGGGATAAGGGGTTCTGGGTCAGGGGCTGAGTTGTCGGCATGTGGGATGAATAGGCCCGCACAGGAGGTAGTGAGCTTTGCGTCTGCAAGGGGGATAGTGAAGTGTGCGTGGGGGGATGAGGTGTGCGAGTAGCAGTCAAAGCCAAAGTGGGGGGCAAAGGGGTAGCCATTGGAGGTAGAGGGGTCGATGCAGGCCCAGAGCTATTTTCTGATGCCAGGCTTGAGCTAGTGCCACCCACCATACAGAGTCCAGATGGCAGTGTGCCGACACAAGCCCTCTGGCCAAACAGTGGCATGCTGCACAAGTAAGCAGTTCACCACAGTTAGGAATCTCACCAAGTCGCTGGTTGGCAGAATGTTTCTTCCTCTAGGCAGACTTGTGATTCCGTCCAACTCCTACACAGTGTTAGCCTCTTAACAGAAACACACACACACACACGTACGCACACACACACACACACACACACACACACACACACACACACACACACACACACACACACACACACACACACACACACACACCACACACACACACACACACACACACACACACACACACACACACACACACACACACAAACACAAAATTGTGTGGCAGTAGCCAGTCACAAACACACACTTGTATCAGGAGCCAGTGGGTCTGTGTTGCCACCTCTCTCTCTCTCTCTCTCTCTCTCTCTCTCTCTCTCTCTCTCTCTCTCTCTCTCTCTCTCTCGCCTCTCTCTCTCTCTCTCTCTCTCTCTCTCTCTCTCACACACACACACACACACACACACACACACACAAACACACACCAACCAATAGTTTCTGGCACACTCTTGTCAGAATCAAAACAGTGCTGTGATGGAGGGGTGCCGTGTGCAAACGTCTGGAGTCCTGACTCGACTCCTGGTGAAGAACGGAGCTCTGACAGGGACAAATTCAACAGCGGCCAAAATGTGCTGCGTATCAGCAGTTTGTCAACCTCACTGCCTTTGAAGGATATTTCAATTTCAATTTGGATGGAGCAGCCGTCTCACACTCACACACGCACGCAAGCACGCACGCACGCACGCACGCACGCACGCATGCACGCATGCACGCACGCACGCACGCACGCACGCACGCACGCACACACACACACTCGCACAGGCTGGAAGATGAAAAACTCTACTGGATGAAACGAAAAGAACCCTCTCGGCTTATCTCATTTTCCAGGTATTTGAAAGTTCAGTTTTGTATTTACTTTTGCTGTCGGTCAGAGATGTATTCAATAACCAGGATGAATGAAAAGCCTTGAAAGTTGTCTTTTAAAAAATATGGGAAAAATTACATTATCATATTACGTTAGCCGATGCAAATAGACACATTCTGCCCACTTTCCTGCTGCACATGTAGATGTTACCTGAGCTCTGAAGGTTTCCAATCCCAAAGTCTCTTTTTTCCACAAAAGGATTTCTTGCAATTCTGGAATTTTACTCAAACATTCTACAGCTCCCATAGAACTTGTTAACAATCAAACAGAGTATTTGTAACATCATGTTGAGAACTTAACATTTTGAGCATGGTACTCCTGAAAGGGTTAAATGAAGAGGCTATCATTGAAGAGGATTCCTGTCAGTTGCTCATCTCTCATTCCATCTTCTCCTACTCACTCCTGGCTCTGGCGTCTGGTCCTGAATTGCTGGTCCTGACCACTTTCCCCTTATTCCCTCTCCCTGGTCAGGGAGTAACACTTTCCGTAGCACTGTCAGTCTGATCTCTGGGATGAGTTCATCACTCTTCTCTGGTTGTAGATTCTGATCGCCAAGTTCCTGGTTATTGAGTCTGGTTGCTATGTTACTCACTCCTAGTTGTGATGTCCTGACTGTAGTTTTTTGTTGATCTTGTTGCTGGTTGCGGCTCCCTGTTATGGTCAATGACAGCTGCTGGTTGCGTTTGTTGTTCCTGGTCGGTTGTCCCAGGCATGCCCTGTAATCACAGATGCTTTCTCCTCAAAACACAAATGAGACCAAAGTGGCAGAGAAAATCAAAGAGCAAAGCTTGGGAGGACGGGAGGGAGGGGGATGGGGCATGGCTCTTAAAGGCACAGGCACTAGAGTCTGCATCATTCACAGCAGAACACCTATTGACAGTTGTGGAACAGTGGGCACTTTAATGTAGTCACTGTGAAATGTGTGTGTGCGTGCGAACGTGAGAGAGAGAGAGAGAGAGAGAGAGAGAGAGAGAGAGAGAGAGAGAGAGAGAGAGAGAGAGAGAGAGAGAGAGAGAGAGAGAGAGAGAGAGAGATCAAGAGGTCAAGCCACCAAAACCAACAACGCATGAACATACATAGTATAGTGCATATACAAGAATACAAATAATAATATATCATTGAAGTTTGAGAATGTAGGTTAGCAATGTGTTTTCTGTCCCCTCAGTATCGTGTGGTAGGCCTATGTTAAGTTATTATCTTCGTTGCTGTGCTAAGTTGTGTTCTGCTGTCATTGTGTGCTTTTGTGTTTTGTGTTGCATTGCGTTGTGTTGTGTTGTGTGTGTCTTCCCTGCCAGAGCAGTCTGGTCCCACCCAGAGCAGAATGATGCCCCCAAGGCAATGATTTCAATGTGTTCATGAGACAGAAATGGGGGTGGAGAGAGAGAGAGAGAGAGAGAGAGAGAGAGAGAGAGAGAGAGAGAGAGAGAGAGAGAGAGAGAGAGAGAGAGAGAGAGAGAGAGAGAGAGAGAGAGAGAGAGAGAGACAGAGACAGAGAGAGAGAGAGAGAGAGAGAGAGAGAGGAAATAGAGATAAGACAAAGCAAGTGTGAGTGAAAGACAGCGAGTGCACAAACCAACCCAGCGCTTAGTTGTTCTGCTCCACAAAACTCACAGCTTGTCTCTGGGAAATGAGCTCCGCATCCGAGATGTTCTCGGAGAGGAGCACGACAGAAGGCGCAGCATTTGGGGTAGGACGGAAACATTATCAGCCATAATTGAACTGTGTCACGCTCATCTATTACACTGTGGTGTGCAGGCACAGACAGACACATACGCGCGCGCGCACACACACACACACACAGGGAAGCCGACAAGGTGGGACAAAGGGGTCAGTTGTCCTTGGCCCAGGGAGATAGGGGGCCCAAAATTGGATCCTCATTACATTGAATGTATTGGGTGCTTCAGATGACAAAGCTGTCAGCGGCCCTGCACACACACACGCACACACACGCACACACACACACACACACGCACGCACGCACGCACACACACACACACACACACACACACACACACACACACACACACACACACACACACACACACACACACACACACGCGTGTTCTCAAGCACAGCCACCCACACATACAAACATACACGCATGCACACTCATATACAGACACAGACGCAGACAGACAGACACACACACACACACACACACACACACACACACATACACGCATGCACACTCATACTGTATACACACACACACGCAGACAGACTCACACACACACACACACACACACACACACACACACACACACACACACACACACACACACACACACACACACACACACACACACACACACACACACACACACACACACACACACACACACACACACACACACACACACACACACACACACACACACAGCCTACTGTATGCGCAGTGAGTTTGGGCAGCTACGTATCTCCTGCTCTGCTCAGCAGTGGTCATGGGCGCGGATGCCTCTGAGGGCCTCCTCCAGAAGTCTTGTTTGTTTAATTAGATGAAAATGGAGTCTCAGTGGAGTAACTCCATGGTCTATCTCTCTCTGATACACACACACACACACTGGGTCGCACGCATGCTCACACACACACACACACACACTGGGTCGCACGCATGCACTCACACACACACGCGCACGCACGCACGTACGCACGCACGCGCGCACACACACACACACACAGACACACACAGTGGAATGACACCATGCTCCATCACCATGGGGAAATTAGAAGTGGAGGATGCAGAGTGTGAACACTAGAGTACCGTTCCTCTCGAAGCGCTGCAGAGGGCGCAGAGGAAGACCGCAAGGCTTTCCAAAAAAGGTGTTGGAGGAGGATTCATTAAATTCAACACAGGAACCACAGAGTTTACACACTTTGCCTGAAGTGCCTACAGTAGAAGCCAAGTCTCTCATAATGTATTTTACCATAATGCAACATTCTGCTCAGTGAATGGCAACACAATGAGTTAGTTTATGTAGACTATGGCTGACAATGTGTAGACTGCCTCAGTTCAATCAACATGTACCATCAGATCCCCCCAGAGTTTTATTGCAGAAGCTGTGCTGTCAATTGTTTTCCCTGCTATGCTCAGGCACAACCCATAGGGAAAAGGAAGGGCCTAAAACGTACAAAATCATTTATATAGGCCTATGGTTTATACAAATATCATATGGTACATACTACAACAAACTAAACTGAGCTAAACTCAGATGCACTACAGGAAGGGCCAAAGAAGGCTCTACTTCCTCAGAAGGCTGAGGTCCTTCAATGAACGACTCCTGCTGATGTTCCAGTCCGGCATGGCCAGTGTGCTCTTATGCTGTGGCGTGCTGGGTTGACCGCATTACGAGAAGAGACAATAGACTGACAGTTAGAATTCTTGATTGACAGTGAAACACAACCGTCCTATCAGCAGTCGTTCTGAACATTGCTAAGGTAGGGCGGAAGAATTCTCGCAGATCAATTGTGGATGCTTCAAAACCGTTGAATGGAATACAATAGAAGCAGGCTGGCCATGTACTGTATATAAGTGGTATATACTATATGTATATACACCTGACGAGGTCGAAACGTTGTGTTCTAATAAATCGGTGAGCAGCAACAGTGTGCGGATTTCCTTTCTTCCTTTACGCACGTTTGTTTTTGATCCAGCACCTGTTTTACTGGATGTGCGCGCATCACATAGCCTACACTTCTTTTTATATATTATATGTATGACAAATGTTGTAATGATAATGTGTCGATGTTGAAATTATAATTTATTTAGAAAATAATGATTTATAAATTAATAAGTAAAAAAAAACAATGAAAAGTGTAGTTACAAGGTTTCTGCCTGACAGCGGCGATCTAGCCTATTTGTCCTACGGAACATGAGAAGAAAGGACCATAGATGGCAATCTCTGGAAACCTCTTAGAAAAGAACTGGCTAGACAACCGTTAGAAATAAGTTAATGCACCGTGTGCAAATGAAAGGCATTACATCAATAGCCATCTTACTGCTTGGCCACCGCTCACTCGGCTGCTAGTCACTGTGTTTGGCAGCTGTGGCACAAATGCACTCTACACCAGTGTTGCCAAATTGGGCGGTTTCCTGCCCAATTGGGCTGCCTAGGATGGCTGTCTGCGGGTTCAAAGGCCATTTGGGCGATTTTTTTCTCTCCACCCGATTCATGGCCATAGAAATCAATAGAATTTAGTTCAAATTGGGTGGGATTTAGTGCTTCCAGGCGGGTTTTGAGCAAGTTTTAGGCTGGAAATCATCTGTCTTATCTGTCTTACCCTGCTCTACACTATAATGCACTGCAAATTCAGCACTACTAAACAAATAATGGTCAAGCGCTGACTATAAAACATACTGTTTGGTTGTGCTATGAATTTGTTATTGGATATTAACCCCTTAGCGCAACACTATGGCTGTCTGTAATGTCACAGCAATGTTGTTATGATGTAGTTAAGCATGTTCAGCAAGTGAATAGGGTCGCCGGCGACCCCTGCTGCAGTAAGAGGTTAAGAGGTTGTGCTGACCTCATGGTGTCATGTATCTTCTACATGGATCAAGTAAAATACTCAAATGAAGCTAGGTCTCCTGACACAAGCTCCCCCACGTTATATACCCAACAGCGCAGGTCAGAGGTCAACATAAAATACAATTGTTAAAAAAAACATAAAATAGATAAAAACCCCTCAACATAAAATACAGCATCATGAAAAGCAAAATGTAAACAAAATAGTGAATGCTTGCTGTCTCTGTCTCTGTGTCTGTCTGTCTCTTTCTCTCTCTCACACACGGACACGCACACACGCAAGCACACGTGCGCGCAAGCACGCACACACACACACACACACACACACACACACACACACAACCAGTTATATTGTAGGCCCTAATTGATGGGGACGGCCATTTTGAACCATAGCTCATCGCTGGAGGAACGCTTAATGTGGCCGTCAAATAAGAATTTACACACATCCAGCCATTTACACACACTGACATTCACACACTGACACTAACACACACACACACACACACACACACACACACACACACACACACACACACACACACACACACACACACACACACACACACACACACACACACACACACACACACACACACACTCAAGCGCACATGCACATGTCCTCATTTTCACAGCTTCGCACACTCACACACTCACTCTGACCTCATTCATCTTGTAGAGCATGCAGTCAGAAATATTGTACCTTCTGGGGGCGTGCTGCATTACAGCCGTTATCCGGAGCATATTGGGCTGTTTTTTTTTTGCATGTTTGGGAATGAATATTATCATCGGAGGGCAAAATCATGTCAATCAGATTTGCCTTTTAAGAAAGTTCATGATCATACTGCTTTAGCAAAATTAGCCACATTAGCTGCGTTACATGTTTGAATGTGGGGATGTGGCAAGACACAACTTTGAAAACAGTTCCAAAGAGCACCACACTTACACTATATTGCCAAAAGTATTTACTAACCTGCTTTAACTCATACTGTATATGAACTTGATGATGAGCTGCCATCCTATTTGACCATTCTTCCAAAAGCGCATTGGTGAGGTCGTACACTGATGTTGGTTGAGATGGTCTGGCTCTCAGTCTGCTCTAATTCATCCCAAAGCTGTTCTATTATTGCTATTAACTATCTATTAATAGTAAGCGAGTCTAGGTATAGACCCTGGAACAAGACAGTTAAACAAAATAAGCCAGAGGCTGTGTTTGGTTAGTCAGACTTTCCAAGACCAGTCTTCCGAAGAAATATCAGACTGAGACCAGTCAAACAGTTGTATGCAACTGGACGGAGAATTTCCCCTGCAACATTCCTTAAGAATTTCCCCTAAAACGTAAAAAAATTTTTTTTTTCTGAAAGCAATTCTTTTTTAAAAAAAAATACCAGCAAAAGATTGTTGAAAAGTTTAGTTTCATGTTGGTATGTGAATGGAGAAAATATATATGTGTAAAACAGGCTGGGTATGAATAGAGTGAAAAAGAGAGAGAAGCATGACACAACAGAACTGTGTCGTTCAAGAGAAACCAAATGAGAAAGTCAGGACTAAAAGACAGAGAGTGGAGAACTACAGGGCATCCCAAAATGGATTCACACTTTCAATGATCATGAAATAGATATGTATTTCTTTAATCATGTAATTTTCAATGCTTAATAGAATGTATAGCCATCAATTTATTGTTCTCAAACTGATATCCATTCTGGTCAAGGCGCCGCAAAACACTCACAACTCTCTTGGAATTTTGAGAATTCACTTTCAATGGCTGCATTCACTTTCAGTTACTGTTAATCAGGGGCCTATACTACAAAGCTGGTTCAGGAGTAAACCAGGTTAAGTTAAGACTGGTAAATTATCTAGTAGTATAGGCCCATGGTCTCATAGCATAAGGCTTTAGACATCAGTTTGAGAATAAGTTGTGACAAAACATTAAATTGCGATTTCTGTAAACACAAACATAATCAGCTCATTATCATTTGTCTGTCTCTCTTGTTTTATTGTTATGCATTCTGTGTTGTTTGGCAATAATGTTAATGACATGGTCATGCCAGCATAGCTTACTGAATTGAATTGAATTGAATTGAATTGAGATGTGAGAGTGTGATGGAGAGTCGTGCTGCGGCGTTGCCACTGCAGCTGTGAGTCTCAGGTGGAGGTACTGTACTGTGATAATTGTGCTGATTCTTGCCCCAGAACACAACAGCCTCCCTCTTCCTCTCACTTGGTCACACAAACACGCGCACACACACGCACGCACACACACACACACACACACACACACACGCATGCACGCACGCACATCCCACACCCATGCACACACACACACTCTCTCTCTCTCTCTCTCTCTCTCTCTCTCTCTCTCTCTCTCTCTCTCTCTCTCTCTCTCTCTCTCTCTCTCTCTCTCTCTCTCAGTGCTCTGATTTGGATGTTGTCCCACTACATTAGTGTTTCCCAAGCTTTTTTCTCTTGCGTACCCCTTAAGCCTTTCTCCATATCATGAGTACCCCCTACCTTGTGCTCTATAACTCTCTTCCTCTAGCCCAATGTGACTATATTGCATTAATTTGTTATTGTTACCTTTTGAAAAACTCCGCACGGCTCGCGGTCAGCAAAAAACAGTCCCAACAATCCCAACTGCCAAGACGGCAATTAGGAGACCTTTTTTGTTATGTGTACTCGGTATAAACAAGCGTGTATCGCGAGTCAATTAGGAGTAAAAAAAATGTTTCTCAAATCATGTGTAGTGGGTGGTGCTACGTGTTTACATTGACTCTCGCTAGCTTAGATACATTTCGCCTTCCAGAGGGAGTCTAAAACAAAGACAGTCACTGATGTGAAAAATAGGACCAATTTCCTCCTTACTAAACCTAGGGCATGGATTTTAACAGTACTGAGCCCCAAAATAGTGACATACCCCTTTAAACGTTCTACTATGATAAATGACAATCAGTGATGGGTAAAAATGAATCACTAGTTACAATCTAGTGCCACATATTTCAAATGACCTTGTTTTACCTGTCCAATTCATCCAGGTGTCATTCAACCAACCAATAGCCTGGCTGAATTGGATGTGTAAAACCAAGTCCTTTGGAATATGTGGCACTGGATTGTAACTAATGAATCCATTTTGCCTATCACTGATGCCAATATCTGTATTTAACTGGATCACACTGCACTTTTGATTTAAAGGTGCCAGACATAAGCAAACTGTGGAAATACAAAGAAATACGTCTGCACACTTAAATCCTCTTTGTGTTATTTTTAATCTTTTATTTGGTGTTTGTATAAACAGACAGACTCGTACAAATGTTGGTTATGTGTACACACAACCTGTTCCGCTTCACCAGGCGTGATCAGCAGGACATCAACACACACACACACACACACACACACACGCACGCACGCACGCACGCACACACACACACACACACACACACACACACACACACACACACACACACACACACACACACACACACACACACACACACACACACACACACACACACACACTTCTTGCCTATGAGTTTGTCATTTTGCCTCCTTACTGTAAACACCATCATACTGACCAACGCTGGCCAACACTCCCTCACTACCTGCAATGCTACACTCTTAAAACACATGTGTTGAAAATAACACAACATCAGGTCCAGAATGGGACAACAGAACTTTTGTGAATATTAACACATTCTGTGTATAGGGTTATTTCTGCACTTGTTGTGTTAAACATTTCTGAAATATAACACAACATTTGTTGAAATCGCATTTACACAAAAGATGTGTTGATTTCCAACACATTCATTTTAAGAGTGTAGTGCCCTTACGTATAATCTAAGTAGGCCTATAACTTCTTAATCTCCACTTATTCACATAGAAATGTGATATGTGTTATTGTGTTGGATTTTAACAGCTCCTTTTAAAAATAAAAATATGCACTGAATCTGTACTAAATACCATCCGCTTTTAGGATTTCATCTATCAATATCTTGTCTGTGTCTGACTTTTGTCATAATGCTCCGATTGTGTGCCGTCACTTTGGCATACGCACGAACGCACACACGCGCGCGCACACACACACACACACACAAATATACACACACACACAGGATTATTCTACAGAAAGTGTGGACTCTGTGACTGCTGAGCAGGGTTACCGTGGTTACTGTGCATCACATGAGAGTTATACAGGGAGGGACTTGAGCACACTGAAAGCAGAGGTGAATCCATGACTGTGACAGGGTGAAGATTAATCCACACACATGCTGCCTGTCTGTACATGTGACACGCCATTCAGGAGCCCTGTTTCCTCTGGGCCGCTAGTCGGGGCAGACTCCACACGCTGGCTGCATGTCCTCAATCATGCCCAAATGGCGCCCTCCAGTGGTGTAGACACTCCACTACTCTAACAGCGAGATGCAACATACTGTAACACACACACGTCAGTCACATAGGCTGAGTAAAAGAGCATTCCCGTCTCTTTCGCACGGACCAATGACAACTGCGGAATATCTCCATCCTTCATAGTCCTTCGGAATGTCGGGAGCTGGGGTGCGTTCCGATCACGCTCATGATCTCGCGCTGGACGTGTGTGTCCTGGGTGTTGATGTTGGCGTCCCCCACCTGGCCGTCCTCGTACCTGCAGCAGGGTCATGCGAGGGGTCAAAAGGTCAAGGATCAGCGCATACACACACACACGCATACACACACACACACACACACATACACACACACACGCACACATACACACATACACACAGTACTCTTACAGATGTAATTACAACACTAGTACCACTAGTAACTATGAGACTATAGGCTCTTTTCTACTGCCGGTTTTCTGGTAGGCCTACAGCTCGACACAGCGCCACTCGGACGCCACTTTTTGCTTTATGAATCGAAAAGCAAAAAATGGCGGCCGAGTGGCGCTGTGTCGAGCTGCAGGCCTACCAGAAAACCAGCAGTAGAAAAGAGCATTATGTAACATTAGACGACTCGTGTTGAAATCACATCTGTAAGAGAACTTCTACTTCTACTTTATATAACTCTGACAAAAGGTTGTGGACATCAGGTGGAGTAAAGATAGTAAGAGTACCATTGTGATGGACAGTGAGGCCTACCATTACTTGCCTGATTATCATAGACTTGCAATCGCGATTCGATTAGAAGCAACGCCACCGAAGGTGTTGTGTCACTAGGAGGGCGCAGCCTGGCTATGCCATTACTAGAGATGCACCGGATCCTGATTTTTAGGATCCTGCCGGATACCAGATCCACTGCTAAAGATCCTGCAGGATCCGGATCCTACGAAAGGGTTGAAACACATAGCCTACTCGCACATGTGGGCCCTTTTTATTACGTTGGCTATTTTTTAGACTCATTGGCTTCCTTTTTTTTTTTTTTTTTTTTTGACTCATTGGCTTACTGCCAGACTGCCTGTAACGGCTGCTTCCAAAGGGCTTTCACTCCGTGCAGCGATTGTTGTTGTGAAATACTGACTGAAAAGCCTAGGCTATGTATATGCACCAGATCCTGATTTTTAGGATCCTACCGGATACCGGATCCACTACTTAAGATCCTGCCGGACCCGGATCCTGTGAAAAACCCTATTATCCTGCCGGATCCGGAACCGGATCTTGGATCCGGTGCATCTCTAGCCATTACTGCCACCTTGCCATGTATTCATTCCACCTGAATTACCTCACATTCCACATCCAGGAGTGCCGGACATTGCACAACTGTCTACTTCCAGTTAGCAATGAGACACCTTGGCACAGCCATGGACAATTAACAAGATAGGCTACTGTTATTTAATGAGGCTGCAGCCTACTGTATAGGATGCCCGTGTAGCCTATTATTTTATTTTATGTCAACATTCTTTAAGTCTAACCAGACAGTCATTGCGTCATCGTGACTTGGTTATAGTGTCTGTGGCAAATAAACTTCTCTACTATACTCTCCTCCTCATGCATGGTGCAGACCAAAGATCCATTCTGTAAAAAACACCACGCTGGCAAACTGGCAAAAAATACATCAGCATATTAAGTGTTATTTCCTGAGCAGGTTGATCCCCTATACCAGTTCTGGGGAGTGCCTATTTGTGTGTTTGTGTATGTACCTTGCTACAAGCAGGCTGTAGAAGTTGCCGTGGTGACACCTTAAAGGATAACTTCAGTCAATTTCAACATGCAGTTGTAATGCTCACACAACCCTGTACTTGTCAGTACTTGAGATTTTATTTTCAGCCTTTTCAGAGATCCTGGTCATTGTAATGGGGGCAGCTGTTTGTTTACATTTTAAAAAAAACATCTTGATTTATTCCCAAAAACATCCAAAAGGTTATACAACATCAGCAGACAACTAGCAAACAGCGATACCTAATGGGAAAATATTTGGAGTAGGACTATGTTAAGAATTTTAAAAATGTAAACCAAAGCTGCCCCCATTAGAATAGCTCAGATCTCGGAAAGGGCTGAGCCGAAAAATGCATCACCGGGTACTGACAAGTCAAGGGTAGCGTGAGCAATACAACAGCATATTGAAAATGGCTGAAGTGTAGCCTGGTGAACCAGTGCCACCCGTTGGACGGCAAAATGTTTTGTCTACGGGTGGGTCTGGCCTCGCATAATGATTCAATGAAGCCATAATGCCATGAATCTGGCAAAACAAATACAACGCAAAGATGTGTTTTGAATCAAAGCGGGCAGGGTTTTGAGGGAAGGTTGTTCTCATCGACAATCTTCGGATGTATTATGCATCGAGGCCAGACTAAATTAGACATCCACATTTAGTCTGGTTTATCAGGCTAGCTGAAGTGGTCCTTTAACACAATTTTTCACTGCAACTCTTCTCTTGTTAGCAAAGTGTTTCAATTTATTTTGCTAAATCTAGTACATACGGTACAGTGTTTCACATTAAAAAGCCTACAAGTATCATAAAGGCTACTTCCTTGTTTATCGTGGCTTGTGCATGTCCCAATGCATGGAATATCACATTTCAGGCATTTTCGTGTTACTACGAACATAGACAGGGAAGACTTTGGCTGTGGGCAACGAAATGGTGTGTCTGCACGCAAATCTTTTTCAAGCCGCTGATACAGTGATTTGGTGTTAGGTAAACGTGTAATATCGTGTAATACTCACACAAAAAAGAAGCGTGTGCAGACGTGGTCAGACACTGGACACACCCAGATATTGCCATGCTTCTGCAGATCCTTAGAGGTTATCACTGTATGGGAGCACACAGACAGTACACACGCAGTTGAGCCAATTACACAATCATCGCTTAAATCAAAAGGCCAGTGAGTGTGATGTTTATTAGATAATGAAGTGAGTCCTCTCTCTATCTCTCTTGCTCTCACACTCTGTGTGTGTGTGTGTGTGTGTGTGTGTGTGTGTGTGTGTGTGTGTGTGTGTGTGTGTGTGTGTGTGTGTGTGTGTGTGTGTGTGTGTGTGTGTGTGTGTGTGTGTGTTAGGGTTGCCAACTGTCAATGGAAAAATACGGGACACTTCATTGAGGCAGGGGTCTGGGGGCCCTAGAAAATGATGCATTACTAAGATGTAATTTCCTGCATTTGAACACATTTTTACGTCCCGTGTCCTGTTTCAGCTCAATACGGAACCCCTACTTTTATCTCTACATACGGGACGATTCCGCATTTCAAGAGACGGTTGGCAACCCTACAGTGTGTGTGTGTGTGTGTGTGTGCGCACGTGTGCGTCTCACCTTCACAGAGAGCAATGCAGTTTAAGTTGCGACTCTGGAGAAATCTGGACTGAACCAATCGAGCCTGGACAAAGACATCAACATTACTGTACTTACACTCTCTCTCTCTCTCTCTCTCTCTCTCTCTCTCTCTCTCTCTCTCTCTCTCTCTCTCTCTCTCTCTCTCTCTCTCTCTCTCTCTCTCTCTCTCTCTCTCGCTCGCTCGCTCGCTCGCACGCACGCACGCACGCACGCACGCACGCACGCACACACACACACACACACACGCTCAGACTCACACTCTCACACTTTCTCTGTCTCTCTCACACATGCATGCACGTACAAACGCACACACACACACACCTGTGCCATGGTGTTCATGCGATTGTACCGCTGGACCAGTTCTTCCTTGGAGGGCATGTGGTGCTGTCCTTTCCCCATGCCTACTCACACACACGCACACACGCACGCACAAACGCACGCACACACCCACAGGTAAACAGACAGACAGGTAGGTAGGGAAAGATAAAACAACAGTCTGAGAAGGGCTGGTGAATTCTGGGATTTTAAATCATCTGTGATTCAAGTCAATTGATTTTAGTGATTAAAACATGCGCACAGAGGCAGGCATGCAGGCACATACAGTACGTACCTGAGTATCCAAAGGAGATGCTTGAGATTGGGCTGAGGTAGATACCTTTCCCATAGGCTGCCCCATGCAGCTGCAAAAGGATGGGGAAGGAGGGAAGTGGGGATGGAGAGAGAGAGAGAGAGAGAGAGAGAGAGAGAGAGAGAGAGAGAGAGAGAGAGAGAGAGAGAGAGAGAGAGAGAGAGAGAGAGAGAGAGAGAGAGAGAGAGAGAGAGAGAGATTTTGTGGTTTATTGTTGGTTTCTCTCCCTGCTTGTGTAGCTTTCAAGGGAGGACTGTAGTGTGGATGGTGTTACTGGAGGCCTATTGTACTCTTGTGTTTAGGGGCATAGCAACACATTGTGGGCCCTACATACAATCAGCTCCAATGGACAAAGGAATTAAACGAAAGTTCAATGTAAACTCAACTGAACTATTTAATACTAAAAGGTTTGTTCAAAAACATCTGATTTGTACTCTAATGGCTAATGACTTTCTGAAATTACTTAATGAAATTACGATGACTGTCGTTTATATTGATCATTTGATAGATCAGCGAAAAATACGATTTGCATAATAATCTGGATCACAGTGTACGTGTAAACAAGGCCTAAAATAGTTCCTACCTGGAGCTTGGTGTAAGAGGCGTTCACGAGTCCATTTCTCAGGATGGAATGCCAGTTCTCTATGTGGGACCCACTACAGCACAAACACACACACGCACACGCATACACACACACACACACACACACACACACACACACACACACACACACACACACACACACACACACACACACACACACACAAAGGAAAATCACTTGCCAGGAAGGGACTGCTCAAAGATTAAGTCAGTCAAGTAAAATGTGTGTGAGCGTGGTGTGAATGTGTGTGTAAGTGTTATCTTTCTGAAGACAGCTGCTGTGCCGCACTGAAAACCCATATCATATACAGCACAGTCAGTTGCTCATGTGGCCCAAGGTTCGAGTCTAGAGACTGGGTTATAATCCCAACCCTACCCCATGTCTCTGTCCCTCTTATCTTCTGTCCACCTTCACTTCCTTCCATTACACTTAGCTGATGCTTTCATTTATTCAAAGCGACTTACAACTATTATTTTTCAGAGTATTACAGTCCCTGGAGCAATGTGGGCTTAGGTGCCTTGCTCAAGGTATCATGGATCAATGTAGGGAGAGGTCAGGGGGGATTCGAACCGGCAACCCCTAGTTTTAAAGAACAACTCTCTAACCACTAGGCCACTGTCCTCTCTCTATAAAGGCTTAAAAAAAGCCAAAAAAATGTGGGGGAAAGTGTGTGTTTTCTTACTGGAAGGCAAAGGTGCTGCCGTAGAGCTTGCGAGCGGCGCGGAAGCGAGCCTCTTTGGCGGGGGGACTGCTGAGCAGCAGAAACTGGTGGGGAGTGTGCATAAACTTCAGTTGCTGCAACACACACACACGCACACGCACACGCACACGCACACGCACACACACACACACACACGCACACTCACGCACACACACACGCACACACTCACGCACACACACACATTCAGAAGAGGGAACACTCAAACACAGTGGAAAGAGGCTATAGAAACATTACATTACGTGTAAGACCTAAGGAATACCATGGACATATCTCGTTGGTGATTTGTAATGCTCTGGCCTACATAAAAAAAAAATGTTTTTTGACTTTTTAAATCAACTGAGGTGCCAGCTCTGAGGAGCTTTTTCTTTTCTATATGTTGAAATCAAATCAAGTAGCAGTAGTGTTGGGGGCTCGCCGACTCTTCCACGCCTGCGCCATCAGCTGCGGCCATAGCAAGCAGCCAACAATCACATCCTCTTTTCAATGTTATCAAACTGCTTGTCAGACGGGCTGTGTGATGCTCTAACAACACACAGTAGAAGAATTCCCTTAAAGCAAAGCCTTGTTCATGTATCGTGGGCCAGATACCTGACAAAATCTGTTTAGTTTGCTTTTGTGCAGCTGTTTTATTTTACCCTTTGCAAAGTCAGTACTGCAAACATGCAGCAGTCCACTTGGAAGGGGTCTGGACAGTCACAAGTTAGCAAAAAAGGCTAGAATTCACAGTGGGACCAAATAAATCTCCAACCCTGGTCCCCGCAAAGGCTGCTGTTGGATGCAAGAAACCTTCCTGCGGACCGCCCAGAGGACCGCTCCTGGCTGTTGCAATATAGCCAGCCAGTGCCCTCCTAGTGACGCAACACGTTCAGCATTGCAACTAGTCAGGTCAAGAGCAATGCAAGTACTTTCTGAGTTCCCGCAAATATGGGAACTCCTCCCACTTCGATAAGCAAACAACCATAAGCAAACCAAGGGCGGCAGGTCAACCATGCCATTTGGGACACGTTAATTGTTATGCTCTTGGTCAGACCAAGTCTCGAAGAGATTCTAATGTTGATGATAATCAGGCTAGTAGCAATACACCCCCCTCCTCATTCTCCCCAACACCAAGATCATTTTTCACCCAGAGGCACTTGATTCCTTAATCCCTCTCTGACTCCATAGTGAGAAAGAATATATAGAATATAATGCAGCTCTTACCCTGCTTGGAGGCAGCTTGACTATATGGGACCTGTTGCTGGATATGATCCTGTGGGAGAAAGAGAAGTACATGCAGTCAGAAACACACCCACAACCGCTCGCTCGCTTGCTGGCACGCACGCACTCACACACAGACACAGTATTATAAAGTAGGTAGTAGAAGATTGTGTTGTTCGCTCACCACTGCAGGAGTGGGTGGGCTAAAGGATCGATCTTGTCCATCTGTCTCTTGATTTCCAAGTACGAGCCCTGTAAGAACACCAGATTCAACACTCATAGAAAACACATGGAACACTATGTACAATAGGCCTATCTGATTAACAATTATCAATCAGATACATTAGATAGTACGGTTATGAGATAGTTTTGGACAGAACCTACTAAGTATAGTTTTTTCATTACAAAACGACCTATACTGTAGGACATGCAGGCCGTCAGCGATATAGCTTGTACCTAGTTGTCAGCATGGTAGTGGAGTTAACATCGGAGCAGTGGACACAACTTTTTGTAGCTGTATACACGTAAGTGCATATACTCTACATGTGTAGAAGTTTGTGTAGAAGTTTGGGTTGGGGGTGCGCTGCTTGTTGTGGGCACAGGTATGAGGGTGCTTCAAGAAAAAAAGGTTAAGAACCACTGTATTACAGTTTTTGCATACTGCTTAAACACTATATGCTGATGCTTAAAACCAAAGTAGCATATCGTAAAGTTGTTGGTACTATAACTTAAAGTGATAGGATACTGTCCCATTTTTGGAAATAAGCTTATTTTACATATCCCCTTGAGTTAAATGATCTCCTGTACTTTCAACCGTTCTCTGGGTATGGCAGTGCAAATGTTACCTCCAAGCTAGCAGTTAACATTGAGTCCTATGAGACCAGCTGGCGGCTAACTGGTCTCATAGGACTCAATGTTAACTGCTAGCTTGGAGGTAAAATTTGCACTGCCATACCCAGAGAACGGTTGAAAGTATGGGGGAACAGTAAAACCCTTTTATTTAACTCAAGGAGAGCAGTAAAATAAGCTTATTTCCAAAAATGGGACAGTATCACTTTAAACACGTTCTTTTACCTTAAATAAAACTCAAGCATTACACTTTCATACCAGTTTTGCAAAGCCACTATTGCTAGACCTAACACTACAGATCTATTCTCTAACACCGCAATACTCACCTGAGTCATTTCGCGAATAGACATGACACTGTCCAGAGC
Organism: Engraulis encrasicolus; assembly: GCF_034702125.1. Classification (NCBI taxonomy): domain Eukaryota; kingdom Metazoa; phylum Chordata; class Actinopteri; order Clupeiformes; family Engraulidae; genus Engraulis; species Engraulis encrasicolus. The sequence continues at coordinate 4,237,233 of NC_085860.1, forward strand.
TTTCTGCAGTCGCTCATAGCTCCTCTTCTGCAGTAATGGGGGAAGATGACATGATGAATGGTGAGGAAGGTAGAGAGAGAGAGAGAGAGAGAGAGAGAGAGAGAGAGAGAGAGAGAGAGAGAGAGAGAGAGAGAGAGAGAGAGAGAGAGAGATAGAGAGAGAGAGAGAGAGAGAGATGCAGGGAGGATGAATGGTTAGGGAAAGACACAGGTAAAGTATGAAAGACCAGACATAGAGACAGGCTAGAGAAACATTGTAACCAACCCGTTAGTTAAGACATTGCCCTTGTTACAAACTTGATTTGATGTGACCATAATGTATTATTAAAGGCCCTGTGAATTGTCAGTAGTGTAGCACTCTGGTAGTTTTAAATGTAGCCATTACCGTGTCCCACTGGCCATCAACTGTGGGAATGGTGTGCATGGTGAGGTTACAGATCCAGTGTTTAATTTATTAGTAGTGAATTTCCAGAATGTATGCCACCTATTCACAAATGTCGTCTTTTTCATGAACATTGCTTCCACCATTATTTTCTAAGTATTCATCATAGCTTGGAAATGTGCATCAGTCATATATACTGTACGTATCTTTGGTTGCAAAATCCACTCAGTCAGACCAGTAAATATAATTCACCGGTAGTTAATTACTTAGTAAATATTCATGAAATTTAAAAGTTAAAACATATTCCTCACTAAGCTGCACACAGAGTTTGACATAATTGTGTGAAGGTACCTTGGGGTTAAAGGCCAGACTTTTGGGGTCAGTGGGGTCAACCACAGAGGGGTAGGGATCAAAGATGATGCTTTTCCTGGCCGACTCCAGCGCAGCTCTGCACATAGCCACCAGCAGGTCCACCACCTGCAGGCCAGAAAACAGGACAAGTCAAACACCTGCAGACTTGACTTCATATGCCGCTTTTCCACTGCCCGCTTTCTACCTGGTACAGCTCCATGTAGCACGACTTAGCCACGACTTTTCGATTAGCCATGTACAGCACAGCACAGCTCGAAAGATGAGCTCTCCTTTTTTTGCCTGGCTATACAGAGCTAAGCCGGTAATGTCGCTGCCTACAACCCAGAATGCTGTGCGCCAGCTACCCCGCAACGGTGAATCCAAAACTGACTCAACACCATTTCTCAGCTAGACACGGCATAACACGACACAGCCGGGTTGAATGTGGAGAAGTGCCAATAGTAACAGGTGAAAACCTATCTACCGATCTCAAACACATGCATATGCATCAGAGACAGAGGGGGTGTGCATTGTGAATTTCACCTATTATTATTATTTTTAATATTTTTGCAGCTGACTATCCCTGCTGGCAGTGTTGCGCGTCTGTTGCCTGATTATCATCCACTTCCAAATCTCTTTTCAAAACCTGGTCTGACCAAGACCATAACGATTAAGGGTATGGTTGACTCGCCTCCTTCGGTTTGCTACTGGTCGAGGCCAGAAAAGGCTGTACTGTGGCGAATCTTAAACTAAAACCTTTTTTAGTCCCAATAGAATGTCTCTGCTTACACCACGTCACTGCCATGAGCACGCATCTACCTGTTTCTCGAAAAAGTGGGTGGAGTTCCCGATTTTTTCTGGGGCTCAGAAACAATATTTATATTGCTCCTGGCCTGACTGGTAGCAACGCTGAAGGTGTTGCGTCACTAGGAGGGTGAGGCCTGGCTAGCTCGTCTGCCTCCTCTGCCTTTTTGCAACACTCTTCACCTGTGGGCCTTGGGTTTTGTTCCAATTATTACTTAAGAGATACCATCTCTTGTTTACCATTTTTGCCTTTTTTGTGTCAGAAGAAGACCAGACATCACATCAGCTCGGATTAGGACAGTGTGTGTGTGCGTGTGTCACTGTTAATTTTGGCAGGAATTTTTAATTTAGTTTTAGTTTTAGTCTCTTGACGAAAATGTAATTTTAGTTTTAGTCAAAATTTAGTCATCTAAATAATTTTTATTTTAGTCTAGTTTTAGTCGACTAAAATTCATACAATTTTAGTCAACGAAATCTAAAATAATGTTAGTCAACTAAAATATTACATTCATTTCCTCTTGTCTACACTTCTCTATAATATTGTCAAACTAAAACACAATTTGGGGGAATCAATGATTAAAATGACATTGTTATCATAAAATATTGTCAAAAACTGCCAGAGCGTCTTATAAGCCAGTTCGTCTAATGTGTAAAAAAAATCATGGCCGCAACACTCATAAATCTCTGTCGATACTTCAGAACGACTTCGGAGGAAAACGGGACTGCACGTTATGAAAAAATACTTGTGGGTATAGCCTACCAGTAGGCTAATGAAGAGTGTCGCGTGGTAGGCCTACAGTAGCCAGGTTGCTGTATGCAAGCCTTACAATTAGAGATGTCCGATAATATCGGCCCACAGATATTATCGGCCCGATAATATCGGCCCACAGATATTATCGGCCCGATAATAGCATAAAATGTAATATCGGTCAATATCGGTATCGGATTTTTGACCTATCAAAACCGATATAATAATGCTTGAATCACTGTACACTTTTCTCCTGAATTATTTTTCTATTTTGCACAGACGATGTTAATATTTAGAAAGCTTTGTTGCATCCGAGAATGCATCTAGTGGGGCATTACAATAAAATTAAGCATATTTTGTTCCACAACGGCAGATTCGTAATGTAACCTAAACTTTGTTATGAGGAAAAATAACCCACATATATCAGCATCGGTATCGGCCGATATCGGAATCGAAAATTGACAGTTGGACAATATCGGCATATCGGATATCGGCAAAAAAGCCAATATCGGACATCTCTACTTACAATGTCACCTGTTGGAAGACGCTTCTCTCTCTCTCTCTCTCTCTCTCTCTCTCTCTCTCTCTCTCTCTCTCGTGTGCGTATTGCAAGCTGTTGCATAGCCTATTATTTGCTTGATGCAAAGCTGTGATGGCATACACGCTCTCGTTGACATGGTTGTGTGCATGGTTGCATGGATTCGCAAGACTTTATTGCAATAACACAGTGAAAGCGTGGAAGGGCCGTTCACTTCCTATCTCAGTGTCCTTGACTGAAACAAGTTGCAAAACTCCACACTTCCGAATCCTTTGCGATCGGCACTACAGTGATTCTTATCAGAAGGCTTGTGCCTACGCATAGACATAGACCCTTAAATTACAAACATTAGCGAACATTGAAAAAAGATCAGACAACGACCGTCGGGTAGCATGCTCATGAAAGCGACAGGGAGTGGAGAAGTTGCGCAAAAATGTATCGTAAGATGTTTGCTAATGTGCGACAGCACCATCACTATTTCATGACTGCATAAACTTCTTCGTCACGGATTAATGGGCAACAATACTTTTTCCAGCCAGGATTGCACTGAAAAGTAGGCTACTGCTGTTAAAAAATGTCATGGGTGTGTGGCACCGACGCTGCCTGCGTGTGTGTGTGAGGGAGGGGAGTAGGGAGACTCGGAGCAGAGAGATGAGGGTCGCGACTTGCGAAATAGCAGGCAATTCTTTTTCAATGTTTCAGTGACATATTAACAAAAATGCTTCCTATTGGTTTTCGTCTCCGGTGGTATTGTAGTCACATTTTTATTTTTTTTGACGAAAATATAAATCAATATCGTTATATTTTTCGTACAAACGCATGCTGTTTTTTTCGTCATCGTTATATTGTCGTCAGGGGAAAAAACAATCTTTAACGATAATTATGACGAAAATATTTCGTCACGAAATTAACACTGGTGCGTGTGTGTAATGATATGGATTTTCGACGTCCTCACTGAATGTGTGCCCATCGTTGACTCAAACACACCAGAGAGGTTTTAAGGGTATTACGAGAGACTCCACTCTTCCGGGTGGTACTGCACTGGAGCGCCAACGGCTGAGTAAGGACTCCATTCAGAATGAATGGGCTGCGCTCTATCGACAGCGGCCCCTAGGTGAACTGCAGGCATGGGTAAAATAGGGACTGGGGAGGCTGTATGTAAAACTGGCTGTGAACACACACACACAAACAGACAGTGCAGACCCTAAAGAGAGAAGACCTGCCGTCCTGAAGCGTGTACGTTGATAAAAAATAAAGATTTCGAAAAGAACACTATAGGCCTACTATTTTTAGAGGAAAGAGGCTGTTCCAGAAGCATATAAGATGTTTGTTGTTACAAGACATTAAACTACTGACTGGACTGAGGACATCATCAGGAATGCCAGTGTCTGTGGTACCCACTGCATATCTGAAGTTATGGTGACCATCCGTTTTCTTATTTCGGAGAAAACACCCAGCTAGTTTCTATACAAATGAACGGTGCATGGTCGATTCTGCTCCAACGATGTGCACGCAGCCAAATTACGTCATATCTGTTTACAAACAGTAAAAGGGTCAATAATTGTCATGTATGACCATTGTATAATGACCATGTATAATGGTCC
>NC_085860.1:4244158-4246658 GCF_034702125.1 Engraulis encrasicolus
ACACACACACACACACACACACACACACACACACACACACACACACACACACACACACACACACACACACACACACACACACACACACACACACACACACACACACACACACACACACACACACACACACGAGCACACACCAATATCTTAACGTATGAACATTGTTGCAACCATTTTGCCTTTTGCATTTTCAGAATCTTGAATCTTGAAAAGAATCTTGACTTACAAGTTGCATATTGTGTTAACAATTCACTGATATTTATGTTCATGGATTGTGGTCTTATCATTATATGGTTATTTATTGTGTTTTCTACTGTTGGGCATGATGACGCGCTCTGTTTGGCTTCTTTGGAGTGACGTGACCTAATTGGAATGACATATGATAAAAGTGCCTCAATCAGATGGCCAGGCCAATGTTGTTTTATTTCATCTCATCTGTGTGTTTGGTACGTTGATGACAGCTGGGGCCTCACCTGTCCACTTGGGTTGTAGGTATAGAGTTCTCCTTTGGGGCCCTTCATGCTGCAGGGGCCGGAGCGGCTGATGAGGCGAGCGACGCGGAGCTCCGGGGGCCTCAGCGGGCCCTTGGGTACGGGCCCCTGAATCAGAGGCACACATGGGGACCTGCCAGAGGAAGACAGCAGAGGCAGATTACACTGGTGAACATGCAAACCACTTAAGCATTCGTCCACCTCTATACCTGTACCATATCCCCTTATAAATACTCTCTCGCAATTTTACTATTTTATTTCCCTCAGGATCAACAATCACATATCTGGTTCTACTGTATGTGTTATAGTCATTGGACTGTACAGGACAGCGGACTGACATGCATACCAGTGGAAAAAAGAGAATCTCCGTTTCCATACGGTACCCACATGACTCCATTACTAAATTACTATTTGTTTGATACTTTTTATGCCCCTTTCCTGTTTCATATAGTTCAATTATCTGTCCCCAAAGACCATTTTGAGAAATCTGAGAAACCCCTTTGCTTTCTCCATGACTTAGAACAAGAAAACAGTGAAGCACTGACTTGAGGGTTTCAAGTTTCTACCAGGAGCCCAGCAACTCATTGACATTTCACAAACAAACAAATTTCAAGAAAACAGATCACCAGGGCAGATGGCTATCCGTAATGGCCTCTCAGACCCATCTGTATGAAATTGTATGCATGTTATCAGGCCCAAGCACCAGGGTATGTAAACTTATGATCAGGCTTATTTGGGTAGATTCCGCTGTTATCATTATTTCAACAGACAAAAGATCGTTTTACAATAAATTGCTTCATTCAACAATAACCATACTGTAAGTGATAGACAAGAATTTGTGTTATCATTCATATTCTCTGGAAAATGGCTACAAAACTAAACATTCAGGGTATGTAAACATATGCGCAGCACTGTACGTGTGTGTGTGTGTGAGAGAGAGAGAGAGAGAGAGAGAGAGAGAGAGAGAGAGAGAGAGAGAGAGAGAGAGAGAGTGAGAGAGAGAGAGAGAGAGAGAGAGAGAGAGAGAGAGAGAGAGAGAGAGAGAGAGAGAGAGAGAGAGAGAGCAAACTTCCGTACTTGGCCACAGGTGAGAAGATGCTAAGCCCAGCACGGAACTTCTTGATGGTGCCTCCGGCCTTGAACCAGCTGTGCCGCTTCTTCTGCTGCGTACGAATCAGATCATTGCTCAGGTGCCGCCACTGCTCGGACACGAACGAGCACAGGATTCTGGACAAAACACACATGTGCAATTAGACAGTACCATGGTTCCTTGACTGCATCAAGGTCGTTGAAAGATCTGGTCAATCTCCATTGATCCCCCAATGGAATGGGGGGTTGGGGGTGGAAACTCACTTTTTCAGCTGCACTCCAAGTCCAAAGCCATCTTTGCTGGATGGCTGAAACACCTCCACTGTAGGCTCTGTTGGGGAAAGGAGGACAGAGAGAGAGAGAGAGAGAGAGAGAGAGAGAGAGAGAGAGAGAGAGAGAGAGAGAGAGAGAGAGAGAGAGAGAGAGAGAGAGAGAGAGAGAGAGAGAGAGAGACAGACAGACAGACAGACAGACAGACAGACAGACAGACAGACAGACAGACAGACAGACAGACAGACAGACAGACAGACAGAGAGAGAGATGATATGGGGGCGAGAGAGAGTGATATGGAGGGTGTGAGAGAGAGAGGAGCAGATGCAGAGATAGAGATAAAGACAAAGAGTAGAGAGATGTTGAGAAAGAGAGGGATAGAGGATCACATATGGAGAACGAGAGAATGCAACACTATATCAACTAGACAGGTGACAAGTGTGAAACAATACAGAGAATTCCAGAACAGAATGCCTTTTTGCCACATGAGGTCTATTCTCTTCTGTTCCTAGGACAGTATTCTAGAACCATTGAGTGGGAACTTGTTCTACTCTCTATGAGTGGGACAGATGGGGTATGAAGTAGGCCTACTATGTTATATACTGTAATTTAGTATACCTGGCCCATCCAGGTACTGGGAGAGGGAGAAT
>NC_085860.1:4256658-4271658 GCF_034702125.1 Engraulis encrasicolus
TCAGCAACCTTCACGGGTTTCTCTGGCTTGTATGTAGTCTAACTGGAAGCACCCAATGGTGCCACTAATGCCCCAATTACACCATAGTGAAACGTGTGTTAAGCGTGCATAGCCTACATAAGCAGTGGTATTTTTCTAAGCGCTCGGCAAAAGCGTGCGCGTCAGCGCTCCAAACTCGCACTCCAGCGCTTCCAACTTGAGAGCGAAATAATAGAGGCCCACTCAACTTTGTTGTAGGCTTTTCTTTGCGTCCGTTCACAGATATAAATGTTTAACCCTAAAGCGACCGACTGGGGTCATTTATGACCCCGGGCACATATTTTCATACACCATTCTGGCAATTTTCATCAGAAAAACTTGTCCTTCTAGGAGTTTGTCAATACATATGTTGTGCATGTTGTGAATGATTTTTGTGAGATTTGGACCATCTATGTAGGATTTATAATCAAAACACCTCTGGGGTCATTTATGACCCCGAGAGGATCAATGAGATACTCAACATTATAATGTCCATTGTTGTTGTAATTTTCAAACTCTGTTTTTTGTATTTTGTGTCTTTGGGCAGGCCATGGTCAGCAGACCTAAAATATTCACAATATAAACATTTATAGTATTAAAATATAATATATTATATAAATAAATAGGGCACCCCTGCGATAGCCCACGAAGCTTGTGAGGGCACCCAGGTAGTATTTCATCTGTTATTGCTCCATATTTGTTGATATCATGGCACAGTGGTTCTGGACACATGATGAGAATATGAAATGGAAGTCATCCTGATGAACAAAGAGGGAGGAAACAAGTCATCAGTGTAGAAATCAATGGCGTTTTTAGAATTTTCCTTATTTTATGGCTATACAAAGGCTGAAGCATCAGTTGAATCATTTATTTGCTCTAATATATGTGGAAGACACCTTTTCACAGCTACAATGTCCAGAAAAAGTTTCAGAGAAATTTTGAGTGTGCATAAGGTTATATGTTTGAGACATGGTTTTGTCTATGTAAATTACCATATTCTCTGATCTTGTGATTTCATGAACCCAGAAATGTTGAGTACCCTAAAGTTTTATTGCAGAAATGTCATCTATGGGCCTAATGGATAGAATTTAGCTTGGTTTCTCAAAATTTCAATTTGGAGAAATTTCCATAATTAGCATAAATATACTGTATTACTATGGTAAGACTACTACAAGTGAATAGGCTAAAAACATTAAATGATAGATATCACCATGAAACTTTCTCAGTTGATCACTGATGATGAGAGAAGAAAAAAATGTATTGGATGTTTTTTGTATTTTGATGTTTACATATGCAAATGAGGGCATACATCATATTTAGCATACACGTATGTAAGTTTGACTATTTTTTTAGCAAAACAATAAAATGTTCATAAAATGTAAAATGTTTGCTTTAGATGAGTGACAAGTATGTGCAAAATGTAATTAAAATTGAATGAACGCCCAAAATAATTTATATATAGGGTATTTCTATATAAACTCCTTGGGGTCATAAATGACCCCGCTCGGTCAGATTAGTCGCAAAAACAGGCCGGTCGCTTGAGGGTTAACCTGCTGGATTTATAATAAGCAAATGGTGGATGCAAGACATAACGCATCTTACAATAACCATGCCTGACGCAGCATTACACTGCTTTGGACTATTTGTTCCCTAAGGTGTATATCCCACGTGTGGAAATGTAGAATCTAGAATAAGCTATGAAGGCTATCGATTTAAGTAACCTTAAGATTGATGAGATGATGTTCATAATGTTGCTGCTCGTTCAAGACGGGCGTTTTGCACGCTTGAGGTTGGCCATACTCCTAAGCACCAAAGGAACTGATATCATTACTAATGCTGCACCACACATTGTCCACAAGATGGCGCTCTAAGGCCACAAATGGTGCGTTAGTGAAGCTCTGCAAGATGCATGGACAAGACTTACAACATACACTTTCCAGCAGTTTCAATGAGCAGCATCGTTGCACTACCTACTCTGGTCACCATCCTACAGTGCACCCTGTAAAAGAATTTAAAAAAAAAAAAAAGTTCAAAAAGTAAAATAAAGTTTTAAAAAGTATTCACTCATTAAATAGAATGGCGTGAAATAAATAAGTAATTACATAAATAATTATGGCTCCCCTGCTCAAACCTGCTGAACAGCTGGAGTTTTGGAGTAGGCCTACATTATATTGTGGACTTCTGTGGAGCCTATGCTCATTTTCATGCAATGTCAGTCTTATTGCTCTCATTTGCAGGCCTTATAAACCGGCCCCATCGGCAACATTTGAATGCAAAGCTGGTCAAAAATAGTAATGATGAAAGGGACCATCTAATCTAAAGTAACACCAGTGTAATGCCAGATTGAATTGAATAGTTGAATAATCAGATGATGCACGAACCTATTTCTTTCTTTCTTGTTTGTGCTTTTTTTGTTTTCTCATTTCATTTCTCGGAATGATTTGTTCAATTAATATCATTGCATAAGTCAAATTGATAGTTTTTGTACACAATGGTTATTGTTGTATTTTGTTGTATAGGCCTATTTTATACGTTGAAAATAGTGTATAAAAAGAAGAAAATCCGCACACTTCAGGTCTATTTTTGTGCAAAGGAGCCCGTCCACCCGTCATCTGAAACAAAGAATAAGTGAACATAAGAGCTCCATCAGGAGAAAAGATGAAAACTATCCTTTTGCCTGTCATTTTAATGATCTGTCACACCCTCTTTCTTCCCTTAGATTTCAAGGTATAGAGCAAGTAACTCTACACAGAGGAGGTGACATCGACAGGAAATTATGCCAAAGAGAACTTTTTTGGATATATAGGCTACCTTAAATGCATTGCAACCATCAGGTCTAAACGAGGATTTTGACATGAGTGTGTTTATATAATTAAGAAATATGGATTTAATTTTGAACTGTTTGTGCTCTGATTTATGATGGTTAATGCCTGATGTCTGCAAAGCATGGACTTGTTCTTGTTTTCTCTGTTTATGTTTCATGTTTGTCTTTCACTACATTTCCCAGAATGCTTCACTGACTCAGAGTGCTGCACCACAGGTGCCAATAATAGGTGCATTCGAGATGTGTCAACGCATGTATGCGCATTTAGACAGCAATGCACCCTGGATGGAAAATGCTGCATGACGGTTAGATTTCCTGTCAAACTTCGAAATTTCGTCGACGTTGCGTTGACGAGGTGACATGTCACATGGTGTAAAACTATCGCGGGATGAATGCGGCTGCAGTCAGATCTTGCAACCTCTGCAATAAGCGCATACGACTTTGTTGCGAGCGTCGACGTTGCGCAAGGAACGTCAGCGAGAACTTGTTGTCACGATGTGGGTGTTATTAAATACAGCGCATTTGCAGTCGGCCACAAATATGAACGAGACGATGAGCTCGCACCGGTTTGCTCTACTAACACACCACGTGTGAGGAGTGGGGGAACAGGCAGTGAGGAGGAGCTGAAGTGGGGACCTGCGCAAACTTGTGTAGAGGTGTGAGACAAGACCATATACACACGTGAGTGAGTTGTTGACCAACCAGTTCATGGGCGCGTGACCTCGGAGGCAGTCCGCCGACGAGCGTTGAAGGGGATAAGCAACTGCAGAGGTTGCAAGATCTGACTGCAGCCGCATTCATCCCGCGATAGTTTTACACCATGTGACATGTCACCTCGTCAACGCAACGTCGACGAAATTTCGAAGTTTGACAGGAAATCTAACCGTCATGCAGCATTTTCCATCCAGGGTGCATTGCTGTCTAAATGTGCATGCATGCGTTGACACATCTCGAATGCACCTACTTATCCCCTTCAACACTCGTCTGCGGACTGCCTCCGAGGTCACGCGCCCATGAACTGGTTGGTCAACAACTCACTCACGTGTGTATATGGGTCTTGTCTCACACCTCTACACAAGTTTGCGCAGGTCCCCACTTCAGTTCCTCCTCACTGCCTGTCCCCCCACTCCTCACACGTGGTGTGTTAGTAGAGCAAACCGGTGCGAGCTCATCGTCTCGTTCATATTTGTGGCCGACTTTAAATGCGCTGTATTTAATAAGCACATACGACTTCATTGCGAGCGTCGACGTTGCGCAACGGACGTCAGCGAGAACTTGTTGTCACGATGTGGGTGTTATTAAATACAGCGCATTTAAAGTCGGCCACAAATATGAACGAGACGATGAGCTCGCACCGGTTTGCTCTACTAACACACCACGTGTGAGGAGTGGGGGGACAGGCAGTGAGGAGGAGCTGAAGTGGGGACCTGCGCAAACTTGTGTAGAGGTGTGAGACAAGACCCATATACACACGTGAGTGAGTTGTTGACCAACCAGTTCATGGGCGCGTGACCTCGGAGGCAGTCCGCCGACGAGCGCCGACGAGCGTTGAAGGGGATAAGCAACTGCAGAGGTTGCAAGATCTGACTGCAGCCGCATTCATCCCGCGATAGTTTTACACCATGTGACATGTCACCTCGTCAACGCAACGTCGACGAAATTTCGAAGTTTGACAGGAAATCTAACCGTCATGCAGCATTTTCCATCCAGGGTGCATTGCTGTCTAAATGCGCATATATGCGTTGACACATCTCGATCGCACCTAATAACACCCACATCAAAAATTCTGAATCAAACATCCACTTTCTTTGCCCACATCGTGACAACAAGTTCTCGCTGACGTACGCTCGCAACAAAGTCGTATGCGCTTAAAGATGTAGGCCTATATTAACAAGAACTGTTTGTATGCACTCTGCCTGATGAAGGTCTAAGGACCGAAAGCTTGCAAGTCAAGTAAAGCTTCTTTAAAATAGACCTGAAGTGTGTGGATTGTCTTCTTTTTATACAGAAATTTCTACTGAATCCTGCACCTTCTAAACCAGGGGTCAGGAACCTTTTTGGTGGAGAGAGCCATAAACACCATTTTAAAAAAGAAATGTTCATGAGAGCCATACCATTTAAAAAAAACACTGAATATAGTATGTATTTCAATTAAACCCAACAATTTTAGAGTGTAGTGACAAGTTATTGCTTTTATTGATAACAGGAAAGTATAGGGTTGCCAACTGTCAACTTAATTATGGTGAGGGTCTGGGAGAATGTTGTATTTAGTTGTAATTTCCTGCATTTTAACACTTTTTAACCTCCCTTGTCCTGTTTCAACTCCATATGGAAACCGTACTTTTGTTTATAAATACAGGACGATTCCATATTTCAAGGGATGGTTGGCAACCCTGGATAAGTAAGAGCCATACTGTTCCCAAAAGAGCCACATGTGGCTAGAGCCATAGGTTCCTGACCCCTGTTCTAAACAGATGAGCGGTGGCCTATCACAATGTTGAAAATAGGCCTAGTAAATAGGCCTAAAGTGTTTCGATGTGTGATACTCTTAGTTATGAATTTTGTTTCGTACATTTGTAACATTTTAGTGCTGGGTATTTTGTGTTGTAGGTTATTTGAAAATACATAGCCTATATTTGCCCTATTAGGCTTAGGCCTACTAGGCTACTGTTAAGTCAACCCTAGTTTGTAAGTAGGCTAGCCTACGTAGTTGGCTTTAGTCTCACTGGGAAAATTCACGGGAGAAAACATAGGCAAAAGAATGGGTGGTGATTTTGTGAGAACCACGAACTGATTAGTAGAAGCGAATTAGACCTAATGAGGGTCGGTTGATCACCGTCAGCTGTGTCTTGTCAGCTAATTTGGTTTGCGCGGCAAACTGGAGAGAAGGTTTAGCCTATAATTAGGCTTTCTAGACTAGTTTGGCCGTTTGGGAGACTACTGGATGTAGACAGACTTTGTTGTGCTTGCATGTGCACCAAGCCAAGACGACTTATTGCACAAGCGTGATTTCTGAAACGAGGCAGCCGGTAAGTAAGTGCTTGTTTTATTCATTTCGGAATGTTTAGCGCGATGGGTTGACTATGGCCAGAGATTGTAGCCTATCTCAGGAGATAGACCATCTTTGTATGGCTCTGCAGTGATTTGCTTTCTGCTCCATTGATGATAACTACCGCGATGGGTTCTGTAGGCCTAACAATCTCTTAAATCACGAGGGCTTGTGGTTATTCAATCTGGTTTGTCGTCTAACATTGCCAATTTTATTTTTGAATTATTGTAGACATGGTTGCACATTTCCTGTATGTTTGCACATGAGCATTTTTGCACATTTCTGTATAACTCATTTGTTTTCTTTGTCTGCATGTTTCCCTCCAGGTTTTTCACCTAAGGAAAAGACAACCACAACTCAACCAAATCAAAAAGGAAATCCTTTCCAGTGGAATAAGCTGCTAGTGCCTAAACCTCCACCAGAAGTCTCCATCCTTTTTACACAAGTTGGGGAAAATGCACAGAGGCCAACCAAAGAAAAAACTCAAGCAAAAACAAAACTATTATAATAAATAATAATAAAATAAAAAACTATTCAGGACATCCCCACCACTGAAATCAATGAAAAAGACAAGGTGAATGGAATCCTGTGTCTGTGCAGGACACAGGATAGTCTTTTAAGTGTGGAAATCCCAGTGCTGATACTGGTATACACTTGGCAGTGGAAAACCAAAGCACCATTGGAAACCAAAGACCAGTGAGCCGTCTGCCAGCAGACCGCAACTGACCAGTGGACAACCTTCTGCTGCCAGTGACCAAGATACAAAGACTCCATTCACACCACAACCCAACAAAGACCAAGAGTGTGAACACGTCACATAGGGGCCTGGAGGATAAAGCAGAAGAAAGGGGAAAAAAACAGGAAAAAAGGTCCTGCCTCCCACTTTGCTTCATCTCCCCTGTTGACATTCAGGAGCCTAGCCACTCTTTAAGTCCATGCAACTGTCCCAATCAGCTGTATCAGACTGCTGAAACACCTTTTGTCCATTAGCTCTTGGACTGCTGCTATTGTGGGTGGGGGAGTTCTGAACTTGGACTGTGTGTTGTCCTCGACTGCAGTTTGGTGTTGTGCCTTCAGCTGACTTCGGGTGAGTACTGCAGTGAATGTTTTCTTCTGCATTTCTAGTGACATTGTATCTTGTTTGTGCAGTAACGTCTTTTACTGACTGTGCTGACTACAGAAGGAATTGCACACCACATTGCCACTTGGAAGTTTCCGTTGGGTCTTCAGGACTGGCCTGATATCTGCTATGTTCACAGCACTTGGAATGCATCACCAATCTCAGTCAATGCTGCACTGGATTTTGCCAGCTCCGTTTGGCATCCATAACTTCCATGCTCTATGGCACACAAGATGGTCTGGCTGTCAACTACGTGATGCCACTTCTTGACCTCGATTCGGCAGTGCTTTTGGAAGTAGTTCTTCATCCGTGCTGCAAAGACTGCTGTGCACCTCTTCAACTTGACTTGTGGTCAAGAGGGTTCAGCTTGGCCTTGGCCTCAACTAGCTTCACGATGACACCGTGCCTACAGCTCCACCTCAGGTACAGCACAGTAACAGTATTGGTAGGGTAGAATAGAGTAGGGAGGTAGATGCCTGGCTTAACAGCTCTCTTCTGGTGAGTGGTTCTCTCACTTCTTTTTTCTTCTTGGAGAAGTTGATCTCCGCTGATGCCTCAGATAAGTGGTAAATTCTGGGTACTGTGGGCATAGTCCCCGGGGGGCTGGTCCTGATGGCATGACTGGGGATTCAGAGTGGCGGTCTGGTCCGTGGTTCCTTCGACTTCCTTGGGGTGGGTGGCCAGCACGGTCAGTGGAATACCTTACTGTGCAGACAGGAGGTGGTGTTGCTGGAGTGTAGAGGAGGGCATTCACTGCAGTACTCGCCTGAGCTCAGCTGGGGCCACGGCACCCAGTTGCTGTCCGGAACGGCGTTTGGTCCAGGTCTGGGGTTGCTCCGCCAACAGTGGCAGCAGTCCAGGAGCTGTTTGATGAAGGGCACTTCGGCGGTCTGGGTCAGTTGGTCAGGGCAGTTGCATGGACATGGGGAGCGACTGTTGAATTCCTGAGTGTTGGGAAGGGAAATGGGGCGAATGTGTGCAGGGGCCTTTGAAGAGGACAGTGGAGATTTCAAAACAGTTGACATCCAACATCTACCCCCTCAAAAGACTGCAAGAAATGCAAACACAAGTCAGCCTGTTCTGAAGTCTTGGAGCCAACTTACAGGCCCGAACCTGTTCATCCACAGCAAGTCGCACACTACAAGAAGAAATGTTGCTGTTGGAGATGCAGTGTGGCTCTGTGACCAAAATGTGTTACGGGGGCAATTCAAGCTCGCAAGAGTGCAAAGTCCAAAGGCATTGTCCAGGATGTCCATGTGAAATTCCCTCCCAAGTGGATGTGCTCAAGTGAAAATTCCAAAGCAAACCAAAAAGTCCTGGGACCCGCAAGGTACCACACTGCATCGGGATGTGCGACCGCTCTTCCAAGTTAGCAGAAACCAGCTTGCCTAATGGGTGCGATCTTCCTCTGTCACACCATGCCAAGATCGAGTGGGAAGTGTCGCGGCAGGTGGTGTCTGGGCACGGACTCGCTGATTGACAACCTCCACAGGTCCTCGCTGCACTGGATGTGTGGGGTGAGTAAAAAGTCAATGTAACTTTTTTTTAAAACTAAGAGAATGCCTTTAAATTGTGTACCTTCAGTTAGGGCTGGGCAATATGACGATATATATCGGTATCGTGATATAAAAGTGTATATCGTGACCTTTCTCCTATATCGTTTATACGGTGATAGTAATTTTATCAATTTTATACAATTGAATATCATTTAATTACATTTCATGTTGTCACAATACACACTATAAGTTCATGTAACTGTAAAAATAAGAATAAAGAAAGGTTTTGCGACATGAAAAAATAAAGAGCAAATGAAGAGAATAACTGAAAACGTATGTATTTGTGCTATATCGTGATATATATCGTTATCGTGACATAAAGTAATCCATATTGTGATATAGTTTTTCTCCCATATCGCCCAGTCCTACCTTCAGTGTCACATTGGTGTCGGATTTAGACTAAAGATCTCTCTCTCTCTCTCTCTCTCTCTCTCTCTCTCTCTCTCTCTCTCGTGTGTGCGCGCTCGTGTATTGCTCCAGCTTGGCATCTTCTCCGTGATGGCTGAGCGGAGGAACCGACGCATTTGCTTCTGTCACCATGGCACACCTCGGCTTCTGTCACCATGGCACACCTCATGGGAGTGAGTATCATACAGTTACACACATACCCATATTGCTTCCTCTTTGTCATAGTTTATAAACAAGTGTGTCAAAATAGTGGGAGAATGTTGGACTGAGTCATCAGGGCCCACCAGTTACAGTGAGAATAATTATTTCAAACTTTGCTGATTTTGTGGCTTTGTTATAGACATTCTAACTCACCAGAAATAAAACCCCAATGAAACCATAATTTTAAGGTCACAGATCTTTCAGATCTTTGAATCATTTTATTTTGGTCTATCTACTTAAAGAAGGCTCAAAGTGTTGCACATGTTGGCAACAGTGCTGAATAAATTATACTCTACTACGTCATGCAGTGTTGCCAGATTGGGCGGGTGCCCGCCCAATTGGGCTACTTGGGATGAGCGTCGGCGGGCAAAAACGGGAAAAAATGGCCATTTGGCGTTTTTTTAAGCCATTTTGGGCCCATAGAAGTCAATGTAATTTGTTGAATTTGGGCGAAATTTAGCGCATTTTGGCGGTTTTTGAGAAGCTTTTGGGCGGGATTTGGTCAGACACATCTGGCAACACTGACGTCATGCTAAAGTGCTCTGGGCATTCAAAGGCAGAGCGTTGAAATGTAGCTGCTGCTGGCAGCTTGCGCTGTCTGCTCTACGAAATCAACTGTCGAAAATGCTCAGATTTTGTTGAACTGGATAGATAAAATATTTATAATGGCAAGCATCATGGGAAGGGGCAAGTCTTTGTGCAATGTCAAGAGGTCCAAGTCAAGTCTATTGATGTTCAAGTCCAAGTCAAATCACAAATCATATGACATTTTTTCCAAGTCATCATAGTAATCACTCGAGTTGGACTCGAGTCCAAGTCACATGACTCGAGTCCACATCTCTGGAGCAGAGTAGAGCAGACGTTTCAGGGTTTTGCCTTCATTGGTGCTGTGTGCTCTCACCTGTGCACTGATGAAGGCAGAACCCTGAAACATCTGCTCTGCTTTCAGGGAAAAAAACTCCTTGTGCTTGACATTACTGTCTTTTTTTAGTGTGTAAAAAATAGTTCAAGGGAGAGAGCAGGTTTGCATTCAAATTCATCATTCATTTTAATATTTAGCTCTGAACACGATTTGCTTCTTTCAGATGTTCTACACTGGAGCTCAAATGAACCATGCCAGATCCTTCGCCCCTGTTGTGTTCAAGAGGAACTTCATGAACCACTGGGTTAGAAAAAATACTTGTATGTATGTGGTCTGCGCTGTTTGTGTGTCAAGAAGTATTCAATTAAATCAGTCATTGCATTTTGTATTGGTGTTTTGCAGAAGGTGCCATGCACTGTATGTCTTAAGATTGTTCTGTGTTGCTCCAATGTCTCTGCAGCTTACATGTAACTGTAATATGGTTTTCTGTTCTTCCCTCCCTGTGCAGGTGTACTTGGCAGGTTTCATGATCTGTGGCGCTATGGGCGCCATCATGTACGACTTCATGCTCTTCGCCCTTACGTGTGGCCTGACTGAGAGGCCTAGCCACCCTGAAAGGCAGCCGGCCCCTTGAGGTGAACCAGCAGGACACCTGCGGGCAGCCCATCAAGCTCAACACCCAGGCCCTATAAGCCTGCTGCCCAGCCAAGAGAAAGAGCCAGCCAGCCTCCATCGTTCCTCGCTGTTTGGTGCGAGTAAAAAGTCAATGTAAATTTTATGTGAACATTAATGTTTTTAACCCAAGACTACTTTCAGTGTCACATTGTTGTCAGATAAATCTCTCTCTCTCTCTCTCTCTCTCTCTCTCTCTCTCTCTCTCTCTCTCTCTCTCTCTCTCCTCTGCTCGCTCGCTCACTCGCGCGCTCTCTCTCGCTCTCTCGCGCGCGCTCTCGCTCTCTCTCGCACGCTCTCGCGCGCTCTCGCTCGCTCGCTCTCTCTCTCTCTCTCGCGCTCTCTCGCTCGCTCGCTCTCGCTCGCTCGCTCTCTCTCTCTCTCTCTCTCTCGCTCTCGCTCTCGCTCTCGCTCGCTCGCTCTCTCTCGCTCGCTCTCTCTCTCTCGCGCTCGCTCGCTCGCTCTCTCTCTCGCGCTCGCTCTCTCTCTCTCGCGCTCGCTCTCGCTCTCGCTCGCTCGCTCTCTCTCTCTCTCTCGTGCTCTCTCGCTCTCTTGCTCTCTCTCGCTCTCTCTCGCGCTCTCTCTCTCTCTCTCTCGCGCTCGCTCTCTCTCTCTCTCTCTCTCTCGCGCTCGCTCTCTCTCTCTCTCTCTCTCTCTCTCTCTCGCGCTCGCTCGCTCGCTCTCTCTCTCTCGCGCTCGCTCTCGCTCGCTCGCTCTCTCTCTCTCGCGCTCGCTCTCTCTCTCTCTCTCTCTCTCTCTCTCTCTCTCTCTCGCGCTCTCTCGCTCTCTCTCGCTCTCTCTCTCGCGCGCGCGCTCTCTCTCTCTCTCTCGCGCTCGCTCTCTCTCTCTCTCTCTCTCTCTCTCTCTCTCTCTCTCTCTCTCTCTCTCTCTCTCTCTCTCTCTCTCTCTCTCTCGCTCTGTCTATATAGCTCCAGCTTGGCATGGCCACCACGGTGGAGGTCTCCCTGACCATGCAGCTGGTCATCTGCATCTCCTCTGTGATGGATGGCAGGAAGAATTGATGCATGGATCCCATGGCCATTGGCTTCTGTCACCATTGCACACCCCATGAGGGTGAGTCTCAAACACATACACTCACATTGCTCCCTCTTTCTAATAGCACATAAATGGGTGCATCAAAATTGGGGGACAGCGCTGGACTGAGTCACCAGGTACAGTGAGCATTTCATTCCTTGCTGATTTTGCTGGTTTGCGTACTAATAAAGACATGAATAGTCTAATAGTAATGGTAAGTGACGGTGTATTCTAACACAGAGGCAGAATATCAAAAAGAAAATGCAGAAAATAAATTCTTCAAAGAATATATTAATTTTGTCCTTTCATTGAGGGAAAGTATTTGATCCCCTGCCAACTGTTAAGAGTTCTGGTCCCGAAGACCAGATAGGCACCGCCAATCAACTTGTCATCTGAATTAAAGACCAAATCAAACAGAGTCTAAACTTGGCAACATAAGACCAAAGGATGTCAGGGACAGAACTTTAGACCTGAACAATGCTGAAAGGTGCTCCAAAACCACAAGCAAGAGGCGGTCAACTGTTGGTCATTTTGTATTTCTTAACTTTTGGATCAACTTTTTCAATCTGCCTGCCTGGGATTCACACAAGATTTGACTTTGTGGGGAATCAATATAATGGTGAGAAAGCACCCTGGAACTGCACCCTGGAGCTAGGCAATGATCTCAATGCAGCTGGAACCTCTACCACTGGTATCTCAGCCACTAAGCAAAACTATTGGTAACACTTGGCACAGATGATTAAATTTCTTGTCACAACCTGGCTCAAGTGCCATGACACAGAAAGGGGACAGACAAGAGGGTAACCGTTTACAGATCTTTTATTTTCTATAATCCCTGTTTCAAGCCAGAGCCCAGACAGGTAGAGGGAGAGAGAGAGCAGAGTCGCCTCGGCCAACCTAGCCTGCTATTACAGCGCAGGCCCTGGCTAGCTCTCACAGGCAGACCGACAGACGGACAGACAGAGAGGCAGAGCGAGTGAAAGAGAGGCCCAGGTGCCCTTTAAGGGCTGGCCTCCACCTGCTCCAGATCAGTCATCATGATCAGCTACAATCAGCAGCACATGTAATGCAGAGACAGAGGCACAGAGAGACAGAGACAGACAGAGACACCTAGTGTCCTGGTGGAACCCTGCAATGACCAGGCCGTGACCAGGCTGTACACATATGGTAACTTTGATGTTCATTGGCACACCTCAGGTTCCCTCTCAATCAGACTGATATAGGATATGATTGAGGTGCAGAGGAAGCCAAAATCAAACTGTTTGGCATGAACACATCTCGCTGTTTGGAGGAAGAGCCTTACTGCCTATGATCCCAAGAACACCCTCCTCACCATTATGCATGGAAGTGGAAACATTATGGTCTGAGGGTGTTTGTCTGGCCAAGGCACAGCACAACTACATGGCGTCAACAATAAGATGAAGGGAAACATGTATCATACAATCCTGAGTGCAAAGATCCTTTCCTTCCCTCCACCAGTAGACTGAAAGTTTTCCATGGACGGGACAATAATCCACAACATACAGCCAAAGCAACAAAGATGTGGCTCAAGTGGAAACACCATAGAGGTATAACATTAGACTAGAGGTCACTGGCAATTTGCGACAGCACTGGAAAACGGGTAGGAAAACGGGTGTAGGTAGTGTAGTTACTTCAGTTAATGCAAATTAATGGAAGGAGAACATTACCACCACTGTCCAAAACTGGACTAAAACTGTGTGAATTTGAAGAGACGCATTAATCAAAGACCAGATTTGAAATTTCAGGCTAAATTTCTACTGAAAATCATGAGTCGATAACACCTGCCAGGATTATCATGAAAAAGGGGGTGGGGTCACCTCTAATCTAATGTTCTGTCTCTATGGGAAGCACATTAAGGTCATGAAGTGGCCTAGACGGTCTCCAGACATGTCAGCTTACCCTACAGTAATTGTATGGAGGGAACTCAAGCACCCATTTGCCAAGCCACATTCACTAAATCTTAATGATTTACAGACAGATGATCTGCAAAGAAAATTGGACAAAATTCCTTTCTGATGTATGCACAAACGTCATCAACTAAACGAAACGTCTGACCTCTGTGAGCAAGGGATTTCCAACTAGTACTTTATATTTCATTGAGGGGAAATAAGTATTTTACCCCTTTCGCCAAAACGAATGTAATTAATATTATATTCTTTAAAGGTGCACCATGTAATATTTTAAGTAGTTTATTTCCAGAATTCATGCTGCCCATTCACACATTACATTTTTCAGGAATACTTACCATCAGCTTCATATTCTAAGTATTCATTATGACTGGGGAAATTGTGGGCAGTCATGGGTGAGCGGTTAGGGCATCAGACTTGCATCCCAGAGGTTGCCGGTTTGACTCCCGACCCGCCAGGTTGGTGGGGGGAGTAATCAACCAGTGCTCTCCATCCTCCTCCATGACTGAGGTACCCTGAGCATGGTACCGTCCCACTGCACTGCTCTCCATGGGGAGTGCTGTGTCACAATGACAATGGGAGTTGGAGTTTCCCCAATGAAAAAAAAAAAAGTGCACTTTTCATACATGAAAAGGGGGATCCCTTCATTGTCCATTTTGAATTTCCAGAAATTAGCTGCAACACCTCTGTACTTTGGTCATACAATTAAATATTAGTTAATTATTTAGTAAATGTTCATGAAAAGATTCAATTTGACAGTAGACTGCACAGTTTCAATGACCAGCATAGTTGCAATACCTACTCTGGCCACAATCTTACACAGTGCACCTTTTTAATGTTATTTTCTGGATTTTCTTTTTGATATTCTGTCGCTGTTAGAATGCACCTACCATAGATTAAACTGATGTCTTTATCAGTTGACAGACCAACAAATTCAGCTAGGGATCAAATACTTTTTCAATGTGCAAACCTACTCTTACCCTTGAACTGTTCTATTGGAGTCCACACACATGCTTATTTCTCTGCACATCCAGGCCGCAACAATATCTTGCTTCCTTACTTTTTTACATTAAAGCTAATACTCAACTCTGAACATTATTTGTTTCAGATGTTCCACACTGGAGCTGAAATGAACCCTGCCAGATCCTTCACCCCTGCTATGTTCAAGAGGAACTTCATGAACCACTGGGTAAGAAAAATGTATACAATTTATGCATTTAAGAACGTGCGTATACCCTCCCATTGTTTGTAAACTAGTTTCAGGTCAGATATAGAATTATGTGGTCTGCACTGTTAGTGTATCAAGAAGTATGCAATGTGGTCTGCA
>NC_085860.1:4274158-4329158 GCF_034702125.1 Engraulis encrasicolus
GAGCTGTCTTCTCCATTCATTTACATTTCTCAGGTCTACCTCCAAATAATGGCTGCCAAGATTGTCATGAAAAAGGGGATGGGGTCACCTGTAATCTAATGTTCTATCTCTATGGGAAGCACATTAAGGTCATGAAGTGGCCTAGACGGTCTCCAGACATGATGTACTAGGGCTGCACGATTATGGAAAAAATCATAATCACAATTATTTTGGTCAAAATCATAATCACGATTATTAATCACGATTATTGATTTTTGCAGATTTTTTTGAAAATTATAACAAGATGAAATATAACCAAGAATGAATTACATACGGGATGAGCAAAATAAAATGAATTGGTAATAATTATGTAAAGGCAATGGCATGAAACTTAAGTGGACAGATTTCAGGCCAGAAACACCAGCCTGTTAGTATGTTCTGGCTTCAAGGACGCTCTCAAAAGTAGGTCACTATTGCCACGATTAAATCATGATTAAAATCATGAGTTCGATTTCACTATGTTATCACGATTTTGATTATTTTTCGATTAATTGTGCAGCCCTATAATGTACCCTACAGTAAATGTGTGGAGGGAACTAAAGCGCCCATTTGCCAAGCAACAGTCACTACATCTTAATGATTTACAGGTAATCTGCAAAGAAAAGACAAAATTCCTTTCTGATATGTGCACAAATGTTGTCATCAACTAAACGAAACGTCTGACCTCTGTCCTAGAGAGCAAGGGCTTTTCCAACTAGTACTTTGGCTCTAGGGGTCAAATACTTCTTTCCCTCAATGAAATACAAAGACGACAAATGTAATTTATATATTCTTTGATATTCTTTATTCTTATTTTCCGGGGTTTCTTATTGATGTTCTGTCTCTCTGTGTTAGTCTATAACTTTAATAGTAAGTGTATTCTGTAAGTGTATCCCTTGCTCACTTTTTTGGTTTGTCAACTGTATTATTCTCACTGTGGAAGGGGCCCCCACAGGGATTTGGTTTTACGCAAGCCTGTTAATAATATAAAGGGGTCCATTAGAGCTGTTTGAACATAGACAGGAGTGGAGCACAAAATTCCCTAAGAACATACTAAGAACATAACATTTCTCAACACATCTAGAGTGCGACAATATCTTGCTTCCTTACTTTTTTTATGTGTGTTTCAGATATTCCACACTGGAGCTGCAATGAACCCTGCCAGAGCCTTCACCCCTGCTATGTTCAAGAGGAACTTCATTAACCACTGGGTAAGAAAAAATATATACATTAAAAACATGCTTATACCCTCTCAAAATAAAGCCAAAATCAAACTGTTTGCCTGGCATGAACACATCTCACTGTTTGGAGGAAGAGCCTTACTGCCTATGATCCCAAGAACACCCTCCTCACCATTATGCATGGAAGTGGAAACATTATGGTCTGAGGGCGTTTGTCTGGCCAAGGCACAGCACAACTACATGGCGTCAACAATAAGATGAAGGGAAACATGTATCATACAATCCTGAGTGCAAAGATCCTTTCCTTCCCTCCACCAGTAGACTGAAAGTTTGCCATGGATGAGTCTCCCAACAAGACGATAATCCACAACATACAGCCAAAGCAACAAAGGAGTGGCTCAAGTGGAAACACCATAGAAGTATAACATTAGACTAGAGGTCACTGGCAATTTGCGACAGCACTGGAAAACGGGTATGAAAACGGGTGTTGTTACTTCAGTTAATGCAAATTAATGGATGGAGAACATTACGACCACTGTCCAAAACTGGACTAAAACTGTGTGAATATGAAGACGCATTAATCAAGGACCAGATTTGAAATTTCAGGCTAAATTTCTACTGAAAATCATGAGTCGATAACACCTGCCAGGATTGTCATGAAAAAGGGGGTGGGGTCACCTCTAGTCTAATGTTCTATCTCTATGGGAAGCACATTAAGGTCATGAAGTGGCCTAGACGGTCTCCAGACATGTACCCTGCAGTAATTGTATGGAGAGAACTCAAGCACCCATTTGCCAAGCCACATTCACTAAATCTTAATGATTTACAGACAGATGATCTGCAAAGAAAATTGGACAAAATTCCCTTCTGATATATGCACAAACGTTGTCATCAACTAAACGAAACGTCTGACCTCTGTGAGCAGGGGCTTTTCCAACTAGTACTTTGTATTTCATTGAGGGGAAATGAGTATTTGACCCCTTTCGCCAAACGCAAATGTATTAATAATCTTTAAAGGTGCACCATGTAATATTTTAAGTAGTTTATTTCCAGAATTCATGCTGCCCATTCACACATGTTACATTTTTCAGGAATACTTACCATCAGCTTCAAATTCTAAGTATTCATCATGACTGGGGAAATTGCACTTTTCATACATGAAAAGGGGGTTCCCTCCATTGTCCAACATTTTTAATTTCCAGAAATAGACATTTTTAGCTACGAAACTTCTGTAGTTTGGTCATACTAGTAAATATTAGTTCATTATTTAGTAAATGTTCATGAAAAGATCCAATTTGACAGTAGACTGCACAGTTTCACTGGCCAGCATAGTTGCATTACCTACTCTGGCCACAGTCTTACACTTTGCACCTTTTTAATGTTATTTTCTGGATTTTCTTTTTGATATTCTGTCTCTGTTAGAATGCACCTACCATTAAAGTTATAGATTAGACTGATGTCTTTATCAGTTGACAAACCAACAAATTCAGTTAGGGATCAAATACTTTTTCAATGTGCGAACCTAGCCTTACCCTTGAACTGTTCTATTGGGGTCTACACACATGCTTATTTCTCTGCACATCCAGACTGCAACATTATCTTGCTTCCTTACTTTTTTACATTAAAGCTAATACTCAACTCTTAACACTATTTGTTTCAGATATTCCACACTGGAGCTGAAATGAACCCAGACATATCCTTCACCCCTGCTATGTTCAAGAGGAACTTCATGAACCACTGGGTAAGAAAAATGTATACAACTTATGCATTTAAAAACGTGCGTATACCCTCCCATTCTTTGTAAAACTGCTTTCAGGTCAGATATAGTCAGAATTATGTGGTCTGCACTGCACTGCACTGTTTGTGTGTCAAGAAGTAAGTTATTCAATTAATTAAGTAATTATTACATTGTGTATTAGTGTTTTGCAGAATGCGTCATGCACTGCATGTCTTTAGATTGTTCTGTCTTGCTCCAATGTCTCTGCAGCTCACATGTAACTACAACATGGTCTTTGTTCTTCCCTCCTCATGCAGGTGATGTACGACTTCATGCTGCTCTTCTGCATGTGCGGCTTGGCCGAGTGGGTAGCCACCCTGAAAGGCAGCTGACATCTGGAGCAGGACACCTGCGGGGAGCTCATCATGCTCAAGACCCAGGCCCTATACCGTAAGGCTGCCACCAAGCCAGGAGAAGCAGGGGCCAGCCAGAATTGTTATAGTAGCCCCCTGCTTCCAGCAACCCAGCTCTTCTCCCAGCAATCCAGCTCTCCTCCTCAAACTTCCCCCCGGCCCAGTCACCAACAACCAGCAACCTCAACAATCAAAGACTAACATCTACCCTATCCAAGCCCCCGCCACACCAGGCTGCCACCAAGCCAGGAGAAGCAGGGGCCAACCAGAATTGTTATTCTGGTTGCTTCCAGCAACCCAGCTCTTCTTCTCCCAGCAATCCAGCTCTCCTCCTCAAACTTCCCCCCGGCCCAGTCACCAACAACCAGCAACCTCAACAATTAAAGACTAACATCTACCCTATCCAAGCCCCCGCCACCATCATGGACATATTGTACACATGCACACGCACACAATAACACTATGTATGTGTCTGTTAGTGTCTCTGTGCCCCCCTAGCAATGATGTGCAGTGTGAGCGAAGTACACATTCAGACTAACAGCACTGACATACAAGTAGACAAAGGCATAAGTTCACACAGTGTCACTTGTCAGTGGAACGGGGGACAGCGCTCAATCTACACATGAAATGGCACACTTCAAGAAGAAATGTTGCTGTTGGAGATGTAATGTGACTCTCCGACCAAAATTCATTGAAGGAGCATTTCAAGCTTGCAAGAGTGGTCAACATGACAAGTCCAAAGGCATTGTCTGGGATGTCCATATGAAAAAGAATGGTTGTCGCACACTCAGAACTTCATGCAGTTACATTTAATAAGACCAACGTTTGGCTTACTCCTTCATCAGGGTTGATCTGGGATGTCCATATGAAATTTCCTCCAAGTGGATGTGCTCGTGGGATCCACAAGGTACCACACTGTATCGGGATGTACGACAGCTCATCATCCTCCTCCCAGTAGAGGAACAAGTTAGCAGAAACCAGCTCGCCTGATGGGTGCGATCTTCCCATGTCGCATCATGCCAAGATCGAGTGGGAGGTGTCGCGGTGGTTTATGCCTGGGCACGGGTTTGCTTTGATTGACAGCCTCCATCGTTTCTCGCTGCGTGGTGTGAGTAAAAAGCCAATGTAACATTTATGTCAACATTAATGTTTTTAACATAAGAAAATACCCTTAAATGCTGTACTTTCAGTGTCACATTGTTGTCATAATACGGAGTCTCTCTGTCTCTGTCTTTCTTTCTCTTTCTCTCTGTCTCTGTCTCTGCCTGTCTGTGTTTATATAGCTCCAGCTTGGCATGGTCACTACAGTGGTCTTCCTGACCATGCAGTTGGTCATCTGCATCTTCTCTGTGATGGATGAGAGGAGGAATGGATGCATGGGCTCCTCTCCCATGGCCATTGGCTTCTGTCACCATGGCACACCTCATGAGAGTGAGTGTCACACATACACTTGCATTGCTCCCTCTTTCTCATTGCATATAAACAGGTGTGTCATAAATAGGGGGACAACATTGGACTGAGTCCCCAGGTACAGTGAGAATAATAAGCATTTCATCCCTTTCTGATTTTGTCGGTTTGTGCACTAATGAAGACATGAATAGTCTGTCATTTTCTTTAAAGAATTTTTTTATGGGCTTTTTTCGCCTTTCTTTCAGATAGGACGATGAAGAGCGTCAGCAAGCGAATGTGGAGAGAGAGACGGGGTAGTGATGTCAAATGACCCAGGCCAGATTCAAACCCTGCGTGCAACCCCAAGCCCAAATGTGGGGGGCTTAGCGCGCTGCATCACAGTGCCCTGAATAGTCTGACATTTTCATGGTAGGTGTATTCTAACATGCAGAGACAAAATCTCAAAAAGAAAATGCAGAACGTAACTTCAAAGAATGCATATTGAGTCATATTTAATTGAGGGAAATATGTATTTGACTCTCTTCCAGCTATTAAGAGTTCTGGTCCCACAGACCTGATGGGCACTTTCAACAACTTGTCATCTGAATTAAAGACTCCTGTAAATGGTCACCAGTACAGTCAATGCAAATCAATGGAGAACACTCCCACCTCTGTCCAAAACGGGACTAAAACTGTGTGAGTATGAAGTGACTCATTAATCAAGGACCAAATTTGAAATGTCAGGCTAAATATCTACTTAAATCATATGAGTCGATAAAGTACATTTTAAGATCAGTTTATATTGATAGTGTAGATATTTAGCAACACACTTCAACCATTGTCCTTGTCTAGTGTGATGGGAATTGTCACATTATTAAGCAATTCTTTGACAGCGATGAGCCGCCTTCTCCATTCATTTACATTTCTCAGGTCTACCTCCAAATAATGGCTGCCAGGATTGTCATGAAAAAGGGGATGGGGTCACCTCTAATCTAATGTTCTATCTCTATGGGAAGCACATTAAAGCGATGGTTCGGAGTAGAATCACCCTAATGCCATTTGAACCGTGACACCCATCCACCTTTACACCCGAAGTGTTTTCTGCCGCAGGCTTACATCAACAGAGTTGCCGTGTTATTCGATGTTTATTCCGGTTAGCTTGACTCAAGCGCATATGGATACTGGGCACCGTCTCCAAACTTTCCCCACAAAAATAACATGTCATGACACCAAACTTCTGCAGTAGCACAAATATGGTCTGTACTCACGAAACGAAGCATTTGGAAGTTTGGAAATAGTCCAGGAGTTTATTATTATCAACACAAGCCGAATAGCTTCTCTGCTGCTAAAGCTGCGCCAACGTTACTTCCGTCATCTAAGACAAGCATGTAAGAGTCCTAAACGAAGCTCATAATATGCACAATGAAAAGTGAATTCAGCATCAGTATTGATAACGAAAATCCTTGTCTAATTGATAGTAGGTAAGATTTGAAATATCTTTTAAGTATTGCCTTGAAAATATAAGCCTTAATCACAATTCAATGAAAACTTTTTTAACACTCTCGTCTGGAAGTTTGTTGAACACTTTTACGGGCTTGTCTCATATGACGGAAGTAACGTTGGCACAGCTTTAGCAGCAGAGAAGCTATTTAGCTTGTGTTGATAATACTAAACTCCTGGACTATTTCCAAACTTCCAAATGCTTCGTTTCGTGAGTACAGACCATATTTGTGCTACTGCAGAAGTTTGGTGTAATGACATGTTATTTTTGTGGGGAAAGTTTGGAGACGGTGCCCAGTATCCATATGCGCTTGAGTCAAGCTAACCGGAATAAACATCGAATAACACGGCAACTCTGTTGATGTAAGTCTGCGGCAGAAAACACTTCGGGTGTAAAGGTGGATGGGTGTCACGGTTCAAATGGCATTAGGGCGATTCTACTCCGAACCATCGCTTTAAGGTCATGAAGTGGACTAGACGGTCTCCAGACATGATGTACTCTACAGTAATTGTGTGGAGGGAACTAAAGCACCCATTTGCCAAGCAACAGTCACTGTCTTAATGATTTACAGATAATCTGCAAAGAAAAGACAAAATTCCTTTCTGACATGTGCAAAAATGTTGTCATCAACTAAACGAAACGTCTGACCTCTGTCCTAGAGAGCAAGGGCTTTTCCAACTAGTACTTTGAGGGAAAGCAGTATTTGACCCCTAGAGCCAAAGAATATATAAATTACATTTGTCGTCTTTGTATTTCATTGATATTCTTTATTCTTATTTTCCGGGGTTTCTTATTGATATTCTGTCTCTGTGTTAGTCTATAACTTAAATAGTAAGTGTACTATTTGTACTATAAGTGTACTATAAGTGTATTCTGGTCATGCCTTTATTTGGTCCCTTGCTCACTTTTTTGTTTTGTCAACTGTATTATTCTCACTGTGGAAGGGCCCCCCACAGGGATTTGGTTTGACGTAGGCCTGTTAATAATATAAAGGGGTCCATTAGAGCTGTTAGACAGGGGTGGAGCACAAAATTCCCTATGTTCAAAGAACATACCTTCACAAGAATATACTTTAGTGTGATTTAGCTTGATTTCTGTCACTCCGGCGCAGGCAGAACCCTAAAGAGTCTAACACTGCTGTCAGACAAAACTCCTTTTGGTTGACCTTAGTATCTTTTTCAATGTGCGAACCTGCCCTCACCCTTGAACTGTTCTATTTGGGGCCACACCCGCTGATTTCTCAACACATCTAGAGTGTGACAATATCTTGCTTCCTTACTTTGTTACGTTTGTTTCAGATGTTCTACACTGGAGCTGCAATGAACCCTGCCAGAGCCTTCACCCCTGCTATGTTCAAGAGGAACTTCATGAACCACTGGGTAAGAAAAAATATATACATTAAAAACATGCTTATACCCTCTCATTGTTTGTAAACTACTTTCAGGTCATATGTAGATGTATGTGGTCTGCACTGTTTGTGTGTAAAGAAGTATTCAATTAAATTAGGTATTACATTGTGCATAGGTGTTTTTGCAGAATGTGCCGTGCACTGCATGTCTTAAGATTGTTCTGTCTTGCACCAATGTCTCTGAATATGGTTTCTGTTCTTCCCTCCTCCTGTAGGTGCACTGGGTGAGACCCATGATCTGTGGTGGTATGTGCACCGTCATGTATGACATGCTCTTCCCCACTATTTGTGACCTGGCCGAGAGGGTAGCCACTCTGAAAGGCAGCCAGCCTCTGGAGCAGGACACCTGAGGGGAGCCCATCAAGCTCAAGACCCAGGCCCTTTACCATAAGCCTGCCACCAAGCCAGGGGATGCAAGGGCCAGCCCGTATTGTTATAGTAGCCCCTTACTTCCAGCAACCCAGCTCTTCTCCTCCCAACAACCCAGCTCTTCTCCTCCCAACAACCCAGCTCTTCTCCTCCCAACAACCCAGCTCTTCTCCTCCCAACAACCCAGCTCTTCTCCTCCCATCAACCCAGCTCTTCTCCTCCCATCAACCCAGCTCTTCTCCTCCCATCAACCCAGCTCTTCTCCTCCCATCAACCCAGCTCTTCTCCTCCCATCAACCCTGCTCTTCTCCTCCCAACAATCCAGGTCTTCCCCTGCCAACAACCTGTTCTTCTCCTCCAACCTCCGCTCAGTCACCAACAACCAGCAACCCCCAACAATCAACAATCGTCTGCCCTATCCAAGCCCCCCACCACCATCATGGACATAGTTTGTGTGTGTATATATGCATGTATGTATCTGTGTACTTCGCTCATACTAATTCTAACCATCGCCACAGAGGGCACGTATGCACTGAAATGGCGAAAACCAGACCTACGAACAAACCAACTAACAAGACGGGGGGGTCAGAATCCAAACTAATGACAGGGGTGAGCTAGAACATTCAACTTGGACGTACATATTTTTTTACATTGCATTTGCTTACTGGCATGATCTCAATGGTTTTGTTTTTCAATTCATTTTTATTTTCTACAAAACAAGATGTGGATGTTTGATACATGTGTTTGTGTGTCTAAGGGACTGAAGGTTCACTACAGCATTATTACAAAGCATGCATATGTTTGTGTGTGTGTGTTTGAGAGTGTGGGCCAGTGCAGTGTGTGTGTGTGTGTAGAATGTGTGTGTGTTTGAGAGTGTGGGCCAGTGCAGTGTGTGTTTGTGTGTGTGTGTAGAATGTGTGTGTGGTGTGTAGAATGTGTGTGTGGTGTGTAGAATGTGTGTGTGTGTGTGTGTGTGTGTGTGTGTGTGTGTGTGTGTGTGTGTGTGTGTGTGTGTTTGAGAGAGACTGTGGGCCAGTGCAGTGTGTGTGTGTGTGTGTCTAGAATGTGCGTGGTGTGTAGAACGTGTGTGGACTGCTGCTACTGTTGGTGGTGGAGTTCTAGACTTGGACTGTGCATTGTTCTGGACTGCAATTGGGTGTTGTGCCTTCAGCTGACTTCGGGTGAGTACTGCATTGAATGTTTCCTTCTGCATTCTTGTTGCAATGTCTCTTGCTTGTTTAGCAACGTATTTTACTGACTTCCTTGGTCACTGAAGGAACTGTGCACCACACTTTCACTTGGAACTTTCAGTTAGGTCTTCAGGACTGGCCTGATGTTCCCTGCTATATTCACAGCACCTGGAATCCATCACCAATCTCAATCGTGCTGCTCTAGATATTGCCAACACCCGTTTGCATAGAAGGTTTGGCATCCATAACTTTCACGTTGTATTGCACCCCCTAGATGGTCTGGCTGTCTACTTGGTGATGCCACGTCTTGACCTTTATTCGGCAGTGCTTGTGGAAGTAGTTCTTCATCCGCGCTGCAAGCACTGCCATGTGCATCTTCGCCTTGACACAGTCACCGTTGTGGTCAAGAGGGTTCAGCTTGGCCTTGGCCTCAACCATCCTCACGACGACACCATGGCTGCAGCTCCACTGCATGTAGGGTAGAGTAGAGTAGAGTAGAGTAGAAGCTTGGCTTAACAGCTCTCATCTGATGTTTGTTCTTTCACTCTGTCTCTCAGCAAGTTCTGGCAGAGGCACATTTCTTTCTTCTTCTTGGAGAACTTGATCTCCGCTGACTTCTGAGATTGGTGGTGAACTCTGGGTACTGTGGGCATGGCGGACGTAGTCACCCGGGGGGCCAGTCCTGATGTCCTGGCTTGGCGTTCCTAGTGGTGGTTGGGTGCACGGTTCCTTCTGCTTCCTTGGGGTGGGTGGCCAACAGGGTAAGTGGAATGCCTTACTGTGCAGGTGTGAGGCAGTGTCCCTGGAGTGCAGAGGAAGGCATTCACTGCAGTGCTCACCCGGGCTCAGCTGGGTCTACTGCACCCGGTTGTGGTCCTAGACGGCGTATGGTCTGGATCATGGGCTTTGCCGCCAGCAGTGGCATTGTTCAGCATGTTTGAGAGAGGTTGTGGGCCTGTGTAAGTGGTTTGTGTGTGCGAGAATGTGTAAATAGCACGTGTGTTTGTCTTTGCGTGCATGTGTGCGTGTTCGTGTTCGTGTGCGTGTGTTGTGTGTGTGTGCCTACGTGTCTGTGTGTGTCTTTGCGTGTGCCTGCGTGTCTTTGTGTGTGCCTGCGTGTCTGTGTGCGTGTGTTGTGTGTGTGTGTGCGTGTGTGCGCGTGTCTGTGTGTGTCTTTGCGTGTGCCTGCGTGTCTGTGTGCGTGTGTTGTGTGTGTGTGTGTGTGTCTGCGTGTGTCTGCGCGTGTCTTTGCGTGTGCCTGCGTGTCTGTGTGTGTGTGTGTGTGTGTGTGTGTGTGTGTCTGCGTGTGTCTGTGTCTGTGTCTGAGACTGAATTTTCACTGCAGCTTTTATTTAATATCTTTATCAAATACCAAAGAATGCATGTGTTGGTGTCATGCAGATGATCATGTGTCTGATTTGTATTACAGTTGTTTTTGCCCACCCAACTGTATTATTTGCTATGGTATTAAATTGGCCTTGACTTTTTGTGATGGGTCAATCTTTTTTTCTTTTTTTGTGGTACAGAAACGCAGATAAAAGTTTTCAAAGACGACTGGGCTGTAGGGTAAATCTCTCAGCTAGTCCATACACCACAGACTAGTATACCGTATTTATTTCCATTTTTAAAATTACATACATTAGAAGGGGAAAGATGAAACACAATTTCTGGACACAGACAACCGTATCTCACTCATTTCGTGAAGTATTCACGAAAAAAAAAATAGATTAATTTTTGTGGTGCATTCACGTTATTGCCCGTTTTTCGTGGTAGGGCAACGAAACGCTGCCTATTCACTTGAATTGCCCGACTGTTGCCTAGCGACCCACTAGTTTGATGCCCTTTCGGTAGCCTACCATCACATGGTAATCAAACATTTCAAACAAGCAATTTAGGGTTAGGTTTAGGGTCAAGGTTAGGGTCAAGGTTAGGGTTAGGTTTAGGGTTAAGTAGGGTTAAGGTTAGGGTTAGGTTTAGGGGACATAAGGCGTAAGTACCGAAAGGGCGTTGAATTAGTGAGTCCCGAGTGTATCAGCAGTGTTCTGTCAGCACCCCCTCCCCGCCCCTGCAGACGCTTGGATAACCATAGCAGCAGTGGGGCAATTCAAGTGAATAGGCAGCGTTTCGTTGCCTTACCACGAAAACGGGCAATAACGTGAATGCACCATGAAAATGTATCTATTTTTTTCGTGAAGACTTTACAAAAGGCGTGAGATAGGGCTCACACAGAACACTAGAACTTCTTTTTTTCCGTGAAGTAGTTGAACCATGTCAGCAAGTTTAAGTGTTGTAGCGAATCAAAACTTGGCATAGCAGAACACACACACATACACGCTTAGTAAGTGAATGTTTATGTAATTCAAAAAATCCTATAACGTTAAGTATACTTTAGGCTCTGACTGCACCCCCTGGAGTTAAAAAAGGTAGTGACGCCACAGATTGTTGCTACGGTGAGCGGTGATTTAGGCATTTTTCGTTTAGGCAAGAGTCGTCTAGGCCACTCTGCCGTCCTTTAGGCCACCAGAGAGGCCGTTTAGGCCACTGGAGCTGCCTTTTAGGCCAAATTTAAATCCTGAAAATTTGAATCCTGCGCTATGTTTTGATATCTTACTGAAAATTAAACACTGAATTGTGGAAAAAAGAAAAAAGCAATTAAGAAAAATGCCCTTCGAATTGCGACTTCGGTTTATTTAAGACCCAGAATTTGGGTGACCTGGAAGTAATCCAGCCTGGAAGTAAGCTATTGGACTCGTATGCCAGTGCAATGGCTTGAACCAACCATTTGGAAAGCCTCTGTTTCGAAAGTGCAAGCCCTTTGGGGAGACACACACAGACACACACAGACACACACACACACACACACACACACACACACACACACACACACAGACACACACAGACACACAATTGCAGTGACCACAACATAGCCTCCTCTCCTCTACTCACAGGCCAAACACACATACAACACAGACGTACTGTACAGGCAAACACACAGAGAGACAGGACTAAGAAATGGGACAGTGTATCAAATCATTTTTAAGCTGATGTTAGTATTTGAGTGAAAAGGTCAAACAAAGTGTGAGTGTCAGTGTCACATTTGGAAATGAGATGTGATGAGATGTGTGTGGCTGGCCACCCACTAAGCCTCTTTGCAGTGAGGTGCTGTCAGTGTTGCCAGGTGTGTCTGATCAAATCCCGCCCAAAAGGTTCTCAAAAACCGCCAAAATGTGCAAAATTCTGCCCAATTTCAACAAATTGCATTGATTTCTATGGGCACAAAACAGCAGAAAAAACGCCAAATGGCCAAAATTTCCTGCTTTTACCCGCAGACGCCCATCCCAAGTAGCTCAGTTGGGTAGGCAATCTGCCAACACTGGGTGCTGTGGTGTTCTCCTAAATGTAATGTCCCTCTGGGGGTGCAAAAGGGCCTCTCCTAACACACTTGGGTTACATACACTGATTAGCACAGATGCTGCTGCCACACATTCCTCTGGAGTGACACGTGTGCCCACCATACCAGCTTAGTGTAGCGCCACGAAACCGGCTGGCATGGAAACAGAATGTGGTGAAGGCCTTTGTGTGTGTGTGTGTGTGTGTGTGTGTGTGTGTGTGTGTTGGGGGGGGGGGGGTGTATGGCATGGAAACAGAATTTGATTGGGGCTCAGCTAGTCCTGAGAGAGACCTTCTGAAAGTTAGAACAACAAGGAGTTTATGATGCTTTTTTTTCAAAACACACACACACACACACACACACACACACACACACACACACACACACACACACACACACACACACACACACACACACACACACACACACACACACACACACACACACACACACACACACACACACACACACACAGGGAATAACAGTATGAGGCACATGAGACTTAGAAGACACATAAGGACCACTGTTGACTGACATATATGTGTGCATGTGTGTCCAAATGCTTTGGTTGTGTATACAGTCCCCTCCAAAAGTCTTGGAACAGCAATGTTGAAAAACCAACCTTAAATTTAACAACTGATCAATGAGAAACTCCTATCAGTCACCTGTTGCAATACTTTTGCTCACCTGATTAAATGGTTGGGTTGAAACATAGGGCAGTATGTCCTGAGGTGTTTCACACATCAGACATTATTTTCTATTTGGAAATAAAACTCTGAGGAAATAAAAGTAGTCGTTTTTTAGTCGTCTTTTGAACCCAAAAGTCTTTAGTGAACAGCAAGAAAATGTGCCTTGCTGCTCTAAGACTGTAAGAGGGAACTGTAATGTATGTCCTATCCCTATACATGTCTTATGTCATGCCTTGGATG
Source organism: Engraulis encrasicolus (assembly GCF_034702125.1). Taxonomy (NCBI): domain Eukaryota; kingdom Metazoa; phylum Chordata; class Actinopteri; order Clupeiformes; family Engraulidae; genus Engraulis; species Engraulis encrasicolus. The sequence goes on from NC_085860.1 coordinate 4,287,665, forward strand.
CTTGTGTGTGTCTCGGTGGGGCCATTTGTGTGTTTATATTTGGCCAGGAGGTGAGATTTGCTTGGCTGTAGGATTTTAGAGCATGGCCAGCATATGCATTTACTGTATGACTGTGTGTGTGTGAGAGAGAGAGAGAGAGAGAGAGAGAGAGAGAGAGAGAGTGAGAGAGAGAGAGAGAGTGAGAGAGAGAGAGAGAGAGAGAGAGAGAGAGAGAGAGAGAGAGAGAGAGAGAGAGAGAGAGAGAGAGAAAGAGAGAGAGAGAGAGAGAGTGAGAGAGAGAGAGAGAGAGAGAGAGAGAGTATGTGTGTGGGGGGTGGGTGCAAGGAGCATGTTGCATGTTCAGCGTCCATATATCATGTGTCTCATGTCATGCTGGACACAAATGCGGTCTATGCAGGCAGCAAGGGGGGTTTGAGGGGGTAGCTGTAATAATAAGGTACAGGTGAGACATGGGATATGGACACATGGACGGCTACACATGTTCAAACCACTGATTTTGTAGCCTACATAATACGACATGAAATGGAGGATTGGAAAAAAACTTAAAATGTGCCACACATCAAAGACAGATTGAGGTATGATGGTGTTGACGTTTAAAATGTCTGAACAGAAATATGTTAAATAGAAATGCACTCAGAGAGTGCAGACCTCCGCCAAGGAAGCTCTTTGATAGAACATTTGACTATGTTACACCCTACTTTTTTCAGGTCTTCCTGTCTTATTTTTGTGGAGTTAGAAACCCGAATGTCAAAATTCACCCTATCCCGCAATGGAGGAATGGTGAGGTCCTGGTTCCAGATCGTCAGCTGGATCACCTCCAAAATTGAATCAATTGTTCTCTTGGTCATGTCCAACAACACCACAAAGTTTTATCCAAATCTGTTCGTTATCCTGCTGACAGACAGACAGTCAGACAAACAACCTAATGCGCCCGAAAACAACCTCCTTGGCGGAGTTAATAATTGATTGAGTCTCCTGCATTTCTCTGCTGTCATCATGTCGTGCAACACTGTGGCCATTAGAGGGAGCTGGAAACACTGTCTCCACAGAGCCGCATATTAAGATATTAATATACGGCTCTGCATCTCCATAAAACCTTAGAAATGTGTTTTCCCCTGCGAAACGGCACATTCTAAGTCTGTTCTGTGTGTCATTCAAGACACAACATAGAACCATAGAACAAATGCATAAACAAGTTTCCCTGACCCCCTCACAAATGTATCTCACATTTGTCTCTCACTTACTCCTTTTAGTTTTCTGTGTGTCCCTCTGTTTGGCTGTCTAGCTTTCTGCCTCTCTCTCTCTCTCTCTCTCTCTCTCTCTCTCTCTCTCTCTCTCTCTCTCTCTCTCTCTCTCTCTCTCTCTCTCTCTCTCTCTCTCTCTCCCTCACTTACACACACGCACGCACGCATGCATACACGCGCGTGCGCAGTAATCTCAGTCCAACCCATCTTACTCCTGCAGAAACTGATAGTGCTCATGATGACGATCTAGACTCAGTGCTGCATCCAGCTGTCTGTGTGACTCCAGACACTCCACTTGTTGCTTGCCAAGAAGACTCAGTCCTCTCAGAACAAGTTGAGGAGCACACATACTGTGCGTGTGCGTGTGCGTGTGCGCGTGTGCGTGCATGTGCGTGTGTGTGTGTGTGTGCCTGTGTGTGTCTTTGGAAGTTAGTTCTGTGCTATTCGAGGCTTTGGTTTAGATGGGACCTGGAGGAGAGAGAGCATTTGTGCAGAGTACTGTTGGGTACAATAGTATAGAACTTCAGAGAGCATGTAAGACGTCTGATGGCAGTGCTGGATGGATCTGGGAATGTGTACGTCATGAGTGTGGATGTATCATGCGTGTGGATGCATGAATGTGTGTGTGTGTGTGTTGTGTGTGTATGTGTGTGTGTGTGTGTTAGTGTGTGTGTTTGTTTGCCATGGCAGGGTTCCAGAAGAGGAATATGGATGTGACTGTGTATGAATGTATGTGTACCACACGTGCCTGTGTTTCACCAGTCTGTGATAAATTATGAAGCATCGATGCAGCTGCGCAGACCAGGACATATTGCATCTACGTGTACATCTGCGTAAAAACATAGCCGACGCCCACAACACGGAACATCAACAAAGTGGGGGGTGCCGGTTTCCCAATGACGTTCTGTGGTGTGCGCGTTGGCTGTGTTTTCCCACATCAGAAAGTAGTTCCCAAACCAAAATGACCAAGTCTAGCCATTTCAGCCAAAGTCATTTGCACTCGATGTGATGAATGTACAGTACAAAGAAAGTAATTGGGGGATAGAAAATTAATTCACTTTGGCTGAAATCTTTTGATGGCGACGGCAGACTGCATCAACTATGCAAAACCCAGCTAAGGTCAATGATACAGTAGATTCGGACAATGGTAGCCTAGAAATCTAGACGCCCCTAGCGTACGGGTCTGGCTGCGCTAGGCTACGACAATGGTTGAATCACTATGAAAACACTTTAACTCACTTATTTAAGTCTCAGGACTGTGAGGAGACCCTCACTTTGACCTCAGGGGTGTGGCGTATCCCTTTAATGAATGGCTGAAATGACGAGTCACTTCCAGGGCCAGATTAACACACATGTTAGATATGGCTGCAGCCTAGGGGCCAAAGGGGTGTGCGGGGTAAGAAGTTTGACAAAGTTTATCTGCAAATATGTTATTCTTAATTCATAGCTTGGAATTATGATGCTGGCTATGTCATTTTGCCCCGAAATTTGCCTTCTGTGGGGGCCTCCATCAACCTGTAGCCAAGGCGCCTCAGCCCATCTTAAGCCGGCTCTGGTCATATCTGGCAAACCTGTGTATGGATACTGTATCTGGGAAAGGGGGGCCTTGCCAACAGCTCATATATGGCTAGCTGGCCGTGCTCAATGTGATGGACATGTGTATATTTTAGGACGCAGTAGCGCTGCCAGAGATGGATGGGCATTGGGAGGGAGGGGTAACGGGAGCTTGCATGGCATGGCATGCTCTCTGCCATGTGTGGGACATACTGTACCCTAGGATACCCCCACCTCCCCCCCTTTCCACCATGTGTAGAACATACTGTACCCTGCGATACCTCTACCTCCCCACCACCACCTCAACAGATAGGATCATGCACATATGTATACTACTCACACACCACCACCACCACCACCACCATAGTAACCACGTAGTCACTCTTCACTCCCCTCACTCAGTTAGGCACGCGCCTGCAGTCATGATGTCTGTACCAGCAGGAGGGAAGTTAATGTGCCTTCACTTACTATAACTCAGTCCTGAACACGGACATCAATATGAATATGCGCTGTAACTCAGGATTGAATGTCTTACATACATGGGTTTTGCATGTAGGAAGTAGCTCCTGAAGGGGTACCTCTTACGTAGAGAGGCCCTGACACCACATCCAATTACTTACAGTCATATTGAAGGAAACAGAGTCCATGAGTTATGTCCTCCTAGAAAAATCCCTTGCACACTCTGGCTATATTGGTGACACTTTAGGGTGTCTATTTCAGCCTAATAAGACCAGTATAGGGTCTATTACAATCATGCGGAGATACAACAAGTCAGGCTACGGCACATCTGTACAATTTCTGTACAAAGTTCAAAACATGGATGTGTGTCCTCACATTCTTAAATGATAAACATACAGTAACAGTGAAATATGCACAACATGCGCGTGTGTGTGTATATGTGTGTGGGGTGGGGGGGGGGGGGGGGGGGGGTATGCAACAGTCTAGTTGTGTGTGTGGAAGGAGCTAGTGTGGTATGGGGGTGGGGGATATTGAATTGTTTTACTTATTTATCTGTTTTTTAAGTCTTGTCTACCCTGTCTGAATGTTCTGTACTGTATACGCACCTTGACCATTTGAATTTCCCATCTGGGACAATAAAGTTAACTTTGACTTTGACTTTGACAAACGCACACTCAACCGGCACACCACCGTTCTGGATCACACTGCGCATTTACTTAAATTGACTTGTAAACCAAATTCTCAGAGCAGCTTTAACCCAGGTGGGACTCTCTCCAGTCCAGTTACATGTACGTGTATAACACATCCATGGTCTGTATACTGGTTGGTTGCTGCAACAATAAATCAGACCACTCTCTTCTTGAATCCTTAAACTTCCCCCATCCATCCATGATGTTGTGATGTTCGTGAAACGAATCGATTCTTTTGAATGGCTCCTAAACGTGAACGGTAAGAACCTAATCTCAGTTGGAAGCCACTCTTTTACATTTTTTTAATTCATTTTGAGTATGTGACCTTCACGTGACTACTTAAATTTGGGGGAAAAACACAAGTGTCTGCCTCAGAGAGTGGAAGACAGGAACAGTCTTTAGAAGGAGGAGGACAATCAGTTGCTGTTTGGACAAAATTACCTAAAGGTGGAGTCAAAAATGCTTATCTGTTCAAAAGAGCCACTTTTGAACGGCTCTTAGAAAAGAACGAGCCACTATGATCCGGATCCCGTCAAAGAGCCATAAATCCCATTATGATCCGGATCCCGTCAAAGAGCCATAAATCCCATCTCTAGTTGGATATGCTCCAATTTGGCTGTTATTTGAATTTCAGGAGCTAGCCGCCTTGGCCAGACTCGTCTGTCATGGAATATGATGCAGCATAACAGATAGTAAGATGTGGGCCCAGGCTACACACGTACAATTCATACATGGGATTTAATGGAATTGCAGTGCTCTCTAGTTCCACACTGCACTCTAAGCATAATATAATATAACATTTATAAAGACAGCAATGTAAACAAGCTATCTTAAGCGCCATCAGGATTGTTGCAATGTACAATCCAAACACTTCCCAGTCATTTTTATCCAGCTAATCTGTCAGGCCCACCACAGTTGCTCTGAAGTTGGGGTAAGGGAGGGTGTGGCGCTGGAGTTTGGGATGCCGCTTGGTGGAGGTTAGGCAGCAGGCACCGGGTGGAGTGGCATGGGGCCATGCTTATTGATGAGAGACATGCTCAGCCACCTGTCCTGTCCCTCTTGCAATCACTCCGGCCCCTCTCTCTCTCTCTCTCTCTCTCTCTCTCTCTCTCTCTCTCTCTCTCTCTCTCTCTCTCTCTCTCTCTCTCTCTCTCTCTCTCTCTCTGACACACACACACACACACACACACACACCCTCTCACCATAGCAAATGTCCAGGACAACTGTGCAAGGCTTGAGCCCCCATGATCTGCATGGTACTTCGGTGCAGGCACTGGCTTCGTTTGGGGAGTTCCACACCCATACACATTTGTGTGCCAGCAGCTCCCCTCCACTTTATAACAAATATAATGCAAAAATAGCTAACCCGAACAATTAGCCATAATAATGCCCCCACCACATTCCAAGTCAAACCTACACATTTCAATGTACCCATTATAGTATGGTGGCTGCCCTGTTGTTGCTTACGTTTTCGCAGTAGAGTCTGGATTAGGGCAGTCATGGTTAAGTGATTAGGGCATCAGACCTGTATCCCAAAGGTTGACAGTTCGACTCCCAACCCACCAGGTTGGAGAGGGGACTAATTAACCAGTACTCTCCCCCATCCTCCTCCATGACTGAGGGACCCTGAGGACGGTACCGTCCCGCCGCACTACTCCCTTGCAGCACCATTGGGGGCCGCCCCCTTGCATGGGTTAGGTATAAATGCAATTTTGCGGTGTGCAGAGTGCACTTGTGTGCTGTGTCACAATGACAATGGGCGTTGGAGTTTTCTCTGTTGGGCTTTCACTTAATGTACTGATTACAGCAGTGTTTCTCAACAGGGGTGCCGGGGCACCCTGGGGTGCCACAGGCCCCCCCTCAGGGGTGCCGCGGAAACGTGGCTGATAAATAAATTATGTAATATAATACATATTTTTCTAAATTGATAAATTAATGTTAGTCAGTGGAACCTTTCATCTGCCATTTACGCACAATAAAGTCAGCTGCAACTTCGAACGTAGGTCGTGTGATGTCTACAAATGTGTTACTTTTCTAAGCTTGTGTGGTATCGGATGTGGTGCCATGTTACGGCTTGTTGGTTTGGGGTGCCTTGAAAATTTTCATTAATTGAAAGGGTGCCTCGCCTAAAAAAAGGTTGAGAAACACTGGATTACAGTATGGTGGCTGCCCTGATGTTGCTTGTGGTTTTGTCATAGGGAGTCTGGATTGTGTGCAAGAGGAGGTGAACTACAGTAGCCAGTGCTACAGTCTAAAGTCAGGGGTGTCAAACTCAAATTAACTGAGGGCCAAAATCGGAATATGGAACGAAGTTGCGGGCCGAACTGAAAATTTATTTTTAATAAATGGACAAAAATCGTGCCGGCACGCACTTAATATTTATAGATAAATCTCACACACACTGGCACATATTGTGTTGCATATGAGTGTGAGCTATGTCATTGGCCTGGGCCCGCTCATACTTCTGTAACACACCAAATTTCATGTTCAAGTCTTGGTACACTATACATTAATGTTGTATGAGGGCCAACTGTAATACACATTTGAAATTACCTCGCGGGCCAAATAAAATTACTCCGCGGGCCAGATTTGGCCCCCGGGCCTGAGTTTGACATCCCTGGTCTAAGTGATCATAAGAATATTTTACCAATGGGGAGCAAAGCAGTTTGCTGACCACCTCTGATGAAATACTGTACACGACTCTTGTTTGTACATGGTCACCTCTTTTCATCTTTCATACAAAGCAAACCATCGAACAGCATGACAATGCTAATAAATAATTTGTTGATGATGAGTTGTTGATCATATGAAACTAAAGAGGAACAAAATGATTAATGCAGTGTTAGCACATGCAAATTATGATGATTTACAAAGAGTAGTTAAAATAAAATCTTACTTCTAATGCATCATTTAAAAGGTGATACATGCGTTATGGAGCAGTTTGAATTGTTGAAAGAATGAACCTATATTTATGGGTTTTTTTTGGGGGGGGGCTAGGCTTTTTGGCCTTTATTATAGTAGACAGTAAATGACTGGGTGAGAGAGATGGGGCAGGGCCGGGAAATGACCCCGGCCGGACTCAAACCGGGGTCCCCGCAATGAGCTGGGCCACAGCGCCCCCCGAATGAACCTATATTTACTCCTCACCTTGAATACGGAGCAATAAATCTAACATCAGAAAGTGGAGCATGGAGGTGTGGGTAGCCCAGTGAACCAGACTATATGTGAAATGTGTAATTGTGAAAACTTAGAACTGGATTCACTCATATCAGATAGCTGACGGCTGTGGGTGGAACCAAACCCTGTTGTTATGATTCAAATTACCCCATCCTCGGCCGTAGCCATTCTTCTGTCTCTACCGGCCTGCTAAAGCCTGCCCCAAAGATACTGGTAAAAGGTTAAAAAAAACTTGAGGGGTGGGGCTGGTGTCTGTTGAGGTGATGTTACAAGGATCAGGATCGTATAACCTCCCTACATGCGCCAGGAAACAGCTTGGAGATTGATTGCTTAAGGTGCACTCAGCTCAACTCTTTTAACAAGGACAATGGTTCTACCAGCACTATATCATCTGATGGTTCATTGTAGTCTATTAATATACAGTATATCCATGTCTCATTGTCTAATAATACTAATACGCTACTGCATTTAACTGACGCTGTTACCCAGGGTGTATCTGGAGCAGCATGGGGTTAGATGACTTGGTCAAGGGCACTTCAGCCATGGATGAGGGTGCAAGTGATCAAAGCGGTGAGTATGCTAGTTCAGTTGTCAGTGAATGCTTCGGGAGGAAAGTTTTGAATGTTCTATTGCCAATCTCTGCCAGTTGGAATCTGTTACACTGTACCTACAGTGCATGGAAATCAAGTACATCAAGAGCCATACCTGAGACATGTATCTGGGGCATAGGCCTACATCCGCATGATGATGATAATGCATGACGATAATGCAGTTCTTAATGGGAAGCTTATTTTTAGTTCATTCTGGTGTACATTAGTTATTGACTTTATGCAATTATTAATTTGGCTTTGTTATACTTTGAAGGTGAGAAAGTGGATCGCACTCGGGTTCTTCTTTTCTTCTTTTGTTTTTATTTTTTACATAGCAGCAGAAGTGTAGACAAACGTTTCTTCTGCTATGTACAAAATAAAAAAATAAAAACAAGAAAAGAAGAACCCAAGTGCGATCCACTTTCTCACCTTCTAAGTTATTCAACTGGAGACGCACCACACGGAAGAGCGCGGTGTATCTGAACTACTGCTTTGTTATACTTTTCCTGCCAGCGTGCCATGGCCCCCCTAGCACCCCCTCGCGGCCCCCCTTGGGTCCTGGACCCTTCTTTGAAAACCACTGGTGTAGTGGATCCCAACCAAGTAGCTGCCACCGTGCCATGGTGGCATGGTATCAAACCAGGGGTTCTACCATTACCCTAACTCCTCAACCTCTGCTTGTGGTCTCGCGCTTTGCAGACGCCCGCCTCCGTGGAGAAAACAATCAAGTTTCCCTGCTGTCAGCCAGCCTCAACAACTGTTAAAGGACTTTTCCCCATTCAACATCCCAATTGCAAATGAGACAATGACTTTGAATTGCGCTTTTGCAAGATATTGAATTAAACGTCTGTCGTCACAGTGACGTCTTGCATCACAAGGCCACAAGCACATTGGAGGACAGGAGTTACTATAATGAAAAGAATCCCTGCATACATCAGTCCTTTACATGAGCTCTCTCAGACCAAAGCACAGCACAGCTGGCTTCTAGCAGCCCTGCTTGTCGCACTGTACAATACCAACCTTTCCATTATAGCCTATATCCTGTATAAACTGACCCCCATCCCCCTGCACAAACTGCAATGCAGAGGGATAGATAAGGGACCCCTTCTTCTAGATACAATTATCACAGACATATGATGGGGTGGTAAAGTGGAAGGGGGACCAGTTCCAGTGAAGCATGTGTGTGTCATGTGCAATTTATTAAAATAGGCTATATAACTGTAGTATGTATGGGAATTGGATTGGCCGTTTTGGCAGGTGGGTTGACAGCATCGGAACTCTATACTATGCATAGACAACATCTCCATCAACACACACGTGCACACCAACTGCCCACTTCTTCCCTACCTCCCTCCCTCATTTCCCCTTCATCCGAGCTCAGCAGAAACTTCCATGTTCAACTATCATACAGTTTCCAGCTTTAATGTGAGGGCAGGACTCATTTGACATGCAAGGAATATCCATGATCTAAACATTAAATCAGACTCTATTGCAGTAATTAACATAGAATACATAAACTTAAGCACCAGGATGGGCAGTGGTTCATACAAAGCAACTTTTTTGCAGTGTCAGTTCAACAGTTACAGGGTCACATTTGTCATATCAACACCTCTCAATGTGGCCACATCCCTCTGGAGCTGCCGGCTGAGTGGTTAAACGGTGAATAAATACTTAACAGGCATCCCATGTCAAACATTTCACTGTACGACACGGCTGGGTTTCATTTGACATTGCAATTAACACCGGTCCATCGCCAGAGTATTAGTCGGTCAGACAGGACAGAACATATTGATGTCTGTCTCCTGAACTCGGATGATTGCCAAGAAAGACATTATAGACCGGCTCGCTATAAAAAGGACTTTTCCCCTCGGGCATACATTTAGACCTCTGTTCCAATGGTATGGGCACCATTATGTGTCTGACATCAATCGGCTGCCAATATGATTTAGCTTACGACATTGTGGCACGGGTCCATATGGATGAAACTTTGAGCATTGATTACAGAGACATCTTCAGAAGTGTAGCATTTTAATGTCCTAAGGCGCGAATGTCCGTCTAACAGTTCTCCAGAACACCATAGAAGATGTGTTTGTTCCGTCGAGTTAGGATCAACGCCATGCCAAGTCTCCACACCCGTGTGAGGATTTTCCTGTTACCCTGCAGATGTGAAATAGCCTACCACAAGAAGTTTTCTGATTGGCCGCGCCTTTTGCGCCGTGTCACAACCATCAATTGACGGAGGAAGCCTAATTAGGGACGTGTTAGAAAGTAATCCCAGGTGATAAAGGTGTTCATAATATTTTTAAAAACACTTAAACAATCGAAATACCTCAAATGACACGCGCCTTTGGGAATATAGTAGAACTGCGTGGCAATGACATGCAACGTTTCCAATCATGACAAGTTTCTGTCACGGAAGGATACCATGCGCTCTCTCACTGAAAGTAGTGCCGGTTAGTTCAGAGATTAATTTGGGTCGGTCATCGGATGTTCCGCTCAGGTCCCTGCAAGCGTTCATCAGGTGAAGGTAAGAAGCAGAGCCGGCGCTCCCAATACGCTCACTACGCTCACAGCGTAAGGCCTCGCGCGACCCGTTACGTTACTGACGTTGACAGTTAAAAAAAAAAAAAGCCGCGAATTGATTTCATTGTTTATTATTGATTCCGTCACACAAAACGTGAAACGTCCAACATGAAACGACATTTTCCCTGCGGAAACGACAAAAAGAAAAAAAAAATTCATGACAATGAGCGACGAGAACAGCAGTCAGGTAGGCAACGTAACTCGGGGTAGGGTAGGGTAGGCAATGGTAGGCAACCATCAATGTAGGCAACGTAACTCCCTCAGGTAGGCAACGTAACTCCGTATGCTTCCACTCATTGTGATCCTTCTTCTGTGGCTAATTTCGTATGGAGCAGAAGTGTCAATGGGCCTTTGTATTGCACAACAATGCCGTGTTAAAAAGTGCCCAGGTCTTCGATACAGTCACATGTTGTAAAAATGGGGATTCACGTTTTAGTTGTTTTAAAAGGTAGAAGTTGTTGAGAACCACAAGCTGAGTAGCGTTTCGTTTAGCTTTTGCAATTAGTTCAACTGAATCAACACAGGTAGCCTAGGCTAGAGAGAATGTGAGAGGAAAGGGTGGTGTTGTCAACGTTTTACTGTTGTTTCGAAAGGTGTACTAGTTGAATCATAATCTGACGAGCCGTTCGTTTAGCCCATGAAACGTCAGTGCAGTCGAAGCAACGAAGGAGGGTGAGAGAAGCGGTGCCCTTTCTGTGTGTGTGTGTGTGTGTGTGAGTTTGAGCGCGCGCTGTTGTATGCGTGGCTGCCTCTCGATTGTTTAGAAACAAATATCAACATACACAGACATTGATTTTGGTTATGACAGGCGCTTACGATTTTTGATAAGACGTCCGTGCAGTCTAAGCAATGGAGGAGGAGGGAGTGAGGGAGAGGGAGAAGGAGTGCCGTGTGTGTGTGTGTGTGTGTGTGATAACTAGGCCTATAGCAAGGGGGCGCGGCTTGCTTGGATAGACCTTTGGTGAATGACTGAAACTTGTGACGAAGGTGAATCCCAATAAATAGTGAACACAACATTATTCACAATAATGTGTGATAACATTCATAATAACACATGTTATATAGCTAAATAATTTATTTTACATATGAGTTTCTTATCATAGGCCTATTCATTTATTTTTAAAACGTTTTAGACCAGATTACTAAAGGCAAGCTACTAGGAGGCAAGCTATAAAATATGGTAGGTAAATTCAAACAATTTGAAGGAGCTAAATTAATTGAAGCCTTAGTTATATTTTACAGGCGCTATGCTTAAGTTTCTGACCAGCTCAGACTCCAGCCAGTGGAGGGCCAGCAAAATGTTCAGGTAGTAGGCCTACACAGATGAGCCAGGTACACCTGCAGCTGATGAGGTAGTCGCATGTTCAGTACAGCCACCGTTGTCTACATGTTCACAATTTGTTATGACATTATTGATGTTTTTGTCTCAAGAGCGCAGAAAGGGAGACTTTAATTAAGCTTGATTTGAGTCAAATTTTGTGTCTGTGGTTCGCGTTTTGCGGTGGGGGGGGGGGGGGGGGGGGGGGTGGTTCGGTGGGGGGGTTGTGCGCTTCATGAGGGCCTCTTGGCATATTTTTGCCTAGGGCCCCATGGAGGTCAGAACCGGCTCTGGGAAGAACTGTCAAACGGCATTTAGGGGATGTATAATTTTTCCATTTTCATTAGATTTTAAAGCATTCTCAACATCCAGTTGATACAAGAGCAGAGAACATTGTGATGCATATATGAATAACAGAATTTCTTTCAGAAATTGTGAAACAAAAAATGTAATTTTAGTGACGCGCATTAATATCATATCATTTAAAATGCGGTAGGCTACTGCAGCCTATTATTGCATCATTAGGCACTAAATGTAGTATTTCACAAAAAAAGTTGCCCCCCCATAAAGATAGGGTATTTTAGGAAATGTTACCCGTCAGTGTTTTTAGTGTTAATTTCAATTGTGATGTAAATGGTTTTTACACGATTTGAAGCAAGGTTTCAACAAAAGTACAGCAGCTGTGCATGTTTCAATTTCAGCATTATTTGCAGTAGCCTAACATAAAAGTAAAATAAGTAGCAGTAACATAAAAGGCACCTGTGGGAATGACTGTAAATTCAATTTAGGTTAGACTAAGTTAGTGTTCTGTGTGACAATGTGTCCCATACATGCATTAAAGTCTACTTAAGACTGTGGAAAATAATTTGATTTTGTGTGTGTGTGTGTGTGTGTGTGTGTGTGTGTGTGTGTGTGTGTGTGTGTGTGTGTGTGTGTGTGTGTGTGTGTGTGTGTGTGAAGTATAGTCTGTAATCGATACATACATAAGTTTACGTAGCTTAAGAAAGCATTCTCAGGTTACCATAACAAATTTAACTGTGTGAAAGTCTCATCCATCAAATGAACTGGTCCGTGCCATTATGCACAACTGCATCTTACACTTGTAATTGCCTGAGATGGTGTGCTCTGAGGACTGTATGGTAGCCTATGTGTTTTTTTCTACAGTGTGGCTCTGGGTGCAGGATTTACTGTATGTTGGCCATACTGTATACCATTCCTTCAATGAAACAAATGGCATTATTTGTGATTAGCTGATGCACTTTGTAGTCCCCCGCAGTGCAGACGATGTGTGTGTGTGTGTGTGTGTGTGTGTGTGTGTGTGTGTGTGTGTGTGTGTGTGTGTGTGTGTGTGTGTGTGTGTGTGTGTGTGTGTGTGTGTGTGTGTGTGTGTGTGTGCAGGAAAGCCAATGGGCGGGGGACAAAGGAGTTAGTTGTCATGGAAGAGAAGGGGGTCATTGCATTGTGCTTATTAAGAGGGTGGCCTCTTCAACTGACGTTGTCCCTGTCAAAAGCTGTCAAAGCTGTCAGTGGCTGTGTGTACAGTATGTGTGTCCGTATGTGTGTCATCCCACCCAGCCCTGTACTCTCTGTGACCAGTGGTCATTATAGGTACTTCATATACACACATGAGTCTGTTGTTGCAATTCCATTATTATTATCTATTTGCATCCAGGCATTGCAAAGATATTTATTATTATAAAAGCATTGCATTGCTATTTAAATATTCTTTAATGACTTTTAAAGATCCAAGGCCCTCGTGTCTTGCCCAGGCCGTGCCCTCCTAATGGCGCAACCTCTTCGGCGTTGCTTCTAGTCAGGCCAGGAGAAATACAAATATTATTTCTGGTCTTCAGAAAAATCGGGAACTCCAGAAAATCGGCAAACAACCACTAGCAAACTAAGGGAGGCGGGTCAGCCATGCTGTTTTGGAAATGTTAATTGTTATGCTCTTGGTCCGACCAAGTCTCGAGGAGTTGATGATAATCAGACTTGCGTCCCAAACTGAACTCCGAAACATGTTCTGTTCAATGATATTCCTTTAAGTGATAGACCAAGATGCCCTTGTTTTCCAATACTTTCTGTTCTAAGTTGCAATTTAACCTGCATCTACTGTATCTATCTATGTGTTATGTTAGGCCTATGTATCTTTTTATGTATCTTATTATTTTATGCTACATCTTTTTTGTACCTTGTGTTGGACAATGCTGTCAGTGTTGCAACTGTACACTGCACCTAGATGTCTTTGTTTTTTCCCTAATTACTAATAACTTATACTGCTGTACTCTGCACTGACCCCTTACCTTGTTTTTGCTTAAATGTCCTCCTTGTAAGTCGCTTTGGTCTAAGGCGTCTGCTAAATGTAATGTAATGTTCTTACCAGTGACTTCCTGAAGTCAAAAAGGTGTGTCTATTTTGTGTCTTCTGTTCACCTGTGTGGTCCGTGTTGTCCTAGCTTACTGTACCTGTTCTCTCCTCACTTGTGTTCACGCCACTGCATTCGTTTGCCTAACCTGTTTTCTAACTTCACCTGGCTTCTATTGCTAAGTCCACACAGGAACACAACAAGGTCTTTTTGTACCTGATTTGCCTTCTAGCATCATAATGTTTACCCTTCTGGCAGTGGAACACTGCATAGCCATTGAAAAGACTTACTGTAACTTGCAGATACTACCACATCACACAGTAATGCATTTCGACTTTGTCATGTCCATTCTGGTAACAACACATTTATAACAGGGCTCATGTCTCAAAATATGTGTTTTCCAATGGTTTCTTTTGAAAATTTTCTTAATACATTCATACGGCACCACGTGAGCACATTACAATCTTATAGAAGAAGTGAGACACGAAATACATCAGAAACAATACTAGAAACTACCTCATCTGTTTCAACCTTCCTAGTGCTCTAACCTCACCAATGTTTTAAACTCAATTGTGTCTCAGTATAATTGTCACTTGTTTGTTAGCCTGTGTCCGTTTCTCTCCTGAATTCACGGGTAACTTGTGTCATGTCTTGTCGTGTCGTGTTGTGCTGTGTGGTGTCGTGTTGTGTGGTGTCGTGTTGTGTTGAGCAGGACTCCAGCTGAAGTGGCCATCAGCATGTCTCAGAAGATGAAAGATATGGGCTCTGCCTTCATCCAGCATCAGCAGCTGCATGCTGCCATGGCAGACACGCTCCTGGAGCACATGTGCCTGCTGGACATCGACTCCGAGCCCAATGTCTTCCGCACCACCGGCATGGTGTGCACCATTGGTCAGTACACTAGTGCCTGCCACTTCTTGTGGCTACACTGTGACACACACACACACACACACACACACACACACACACACACACACACACACACACACACACACACACACACACACACACACACACACAAACACAAACACACACACACACACACACACACACACGTGCACACACACACACACAAACACACACACACACACAGACACACACTACTGCACACAATCAATGTGCGTTTGTGTGTCTCCACAGGGCCAGCCTCCCGCAATGTGGATGTGCTGAAGGAGATGATCAAAGCTGGAATGAACGTTGCACGCCTGAACTTCTCTCACGGATCTCATGAGGTCTGCATCTACCTACACATGCCGTATCTATGTTTCTCTCAGTTTGCAAAGTCAGCATATCTTCTTGCAGTGTAGGCCTTCGATATCAGTACAAAACAGCAAGGCTTTCATGCTCGCCAGTTAAAACTAGGACAGACAGATCGCTCACACAAATTTGCCTCACTACGTTTGATTCAGACGCTAAGGGAGAATTTCCTGAGAGATCCTGATGTAAACCTAAACATATGTCGTAATCACAGTTTAGTTTAATGGAACCTACCACACGTAATGTATACATGCATCATAGCACAATCATATAACTGTTATTTTTGCCATACACAAAGAAAATATTGTAACTATAACTACTATCAGATATTATAAGTAGATTAACTGCTTACACATAGAAGTTTACAATTCCAGTTTTGTAGTCCCACTTATCACCTCATCTCTTAAATACCTTGTCTGAAAGAGGTCAAAGCTCTCTAGATACATATCCAATGTTTATTTTAAAATAATTTATGGGTGGATATTTGGCAGGCACTGCACTTAAGTGTGCAGCTTGTGTCATGTGTGGACATAGGGAGTATATAAATACCCTAGGCATGCACCCCCGTGCGGCACACGGGTATTGCAATACACCCCGCGGAAATGCACCCTCCTGGATTAACGCCAGTTGCTCCACTATACTATTACAGCTGAAGACAAGCCCATAAAGCTACCTTCCAAACCCATGCCCACCCACAGCTGTATTTTGATTATTATTGTACTTATTGTTTATTAATTAAAGGTGAACGTCTACAGGTAATCTTTTTAGTAGTTTATTTCCAGAATGCATGCTGCCCATTCAGAAATATTTTTTTTCCTTGAATACTTAATACCACCACCATCAAATTCTAAGTATTCATCATGACTGGAAAAAATGCACTTTTCACATTTCCCATTTTAGCAATAGGCAGCACAGTTTCAATGAACACCATAGTTGTATTACCTAATCTGGCCACCTTCCTACACAGTGCACCTTTAAGTACTATGTAGTGGGTCACACAGACAGTATGTAGCACAGCAGGACAAACCCTTAGTGACATCACAGGGTTGATTTGTGGTTTGATTTGTGCGCTGTAGCTGTTCTTCGATATCTGCCCCTCGTGTCTTCTGTGCTATCTTTGCCTAAACAGTGCCAAGCTGATCAGTGCTATTTGTTTCCATACAGTACCATGCTGAGACTATCAAGTACATTCGTGAAGCTGAGCAGAGCTTCCAGCCCGGGACAGTGGAGTACAGACCTGTTGCTATCGCCATGGATACCAAAGGTCCTTGCATCAGGACCGGTTTGATCAAGGGTGTAAGTGCTCTTTTGTGTGCCTGTCAGCACTCCCTTATTCGCATGAATCCTCATCACATCATCCTTCAGTTTAGCTTCTTCCATTGCTGAGAGTAGTAACTACCCTGATAGCAAATGGACGTTGAATCGATGCCAATTATCGTCAAATCAATGCACGTGAACTCCCAATGTCGTTGATCCAACCCTTTTCTATCAGGGTCGTAACTATAATGACAAGCCAAGCCAAACTGTAACATAATGAAACTATGTCAAAAAAATCTACGCTGATATGGCGAACTGTAGTTGTAGAGCATTCTGATTGGATAGCAAGATTCACGATTGATTAAGTTTACTGCCATGCCAACAGGATTGATCGGACATTATAATGGCACTCTCCCAACATCACACAAGATGGGTGAACACAACAGCAATCCACATACATAAATGATGAAGACAACCACAGAAACAACACCAGTGACAATCTCCATTATGTATAAAATAGAGGACTGCTGGCAAACATCACTGTCTCACCAAACCTAACGCCACTTCCTGTCTCACTTCTGGCCCCTTTTGGTCCCCTGCAGAGCGACACAGAGGAGGTCAGGCTTGAGAAAGGCCACACCATCAAACTGACCACCAATGACCAGTTCAAGGACAACTGTGATGACCAGAACCTTTGGGTGGATTACAAAGAGATGTGCTCCAAGGTGCAGGTGGGAAACCACGTCTACGTCGACAATGGCCTCATCTGTCTCAAGGTCACGAATGCTGGTAAGTCACCCGCACCTTTACTCCCTTTCCACAGCCAACTAGGTGTCCAGGAGTGGTCTGGCTCACTTCTGTAAGAAACATGCCCAGGAGCCCCATGTACTGCTGTGTTCAATAATGTTATTTTGTTGTGTCTAAACTAAAGTCTTGCATTTGGTAATAGTGTAGTAAAACTGCAATTTGATACTTCAGTGCAATGCAGGATGAAATGTGATATGTTTTTTAATGCAATCTTAGAAATTACGCAAGTTACATTACCCCATGAGCGTACATAAGTTACATTACGACATGAGCGTCTTTAGAACGGCATCTACAACAAAACCACACACCTTGCGTGGGCAGTTGGCAAGGGTGGGCTGAGAAACAAACCATGTTGGATAGAAAATTTTTGAAGTCATTTTGTTATTATGTCATTGTTCATGAGCGAGTAGCCTCAGGGGCGGATTAAGAAATGATGGCCCCCTGGGCCAGACACTGTCTTGGCCCCCCATACCCCCCAACGCACCTTGACCCTGCTAATCAGACATGCTAACATGCTAAGAAAACTACACACAGTGCTCACAGCTAGCAGGTAATTGGACACTACGCCTTGGGCCTCCGGACTTGGTTTGGCCTAGGGACTATACCAGGACATTGTATACTATATTGGCTGGCATGTGAAGCAACTTGGAAATATTATTATTGCAAATATGGTTTTGAAGGCCGATATGGGTCGTGACCGTGGGGCCAAGTTGGCCTGGCCCCCTGGGCCCGGGCCTGGTAGGCCCGTTCATTAATCCACCCCTGAGTAGCCTACACTGTATGTTGTTGCATTACATTGCCTCTATGTGCCGCCAAATAACGAAATGCACATTAAATGTACTTATGGGAGCTATGAAGATTGCGTGGAGATCTGCACTTGTCTGTTATTCATGTCTAGTCAGTCTTAGTACATCCAAACATTTGCATGAAAAACAACTTTCATTTTTTATTTGTGCCTGCAAGCTTTGTACATGAGCCCCTAGATATTACCCTAGATTTGCTCTGGCATCAACAACGTAGGCCTAAACAGTAGTTACACTAATTTAACCAGAGTAATAAACAATAGCAGACTCAAACCTCCACCTCCTTGGCTACTAACAATAGCTTAAATAAATTGCTTTTTTAATGTTATGTGCATATTGTCCTATTTTTACAACCTACTGTACCACTGTATAGTAATAGTCTTATTGTTTTACAACCCCTGCCACTGGCTCACCTGCCCCCTTGTTCACTTCCTTTCCACAGGTGGCGACTTCCTGGAATGTGAGATTGAGAACGGTGGCATGTTGGGCAGCAAGAAGGGCATCAACGTGCCCGGTGTCTCCTGGGATTTCCCCCCCGTGTCTGAGAAGGACCAGAAGGACCTTATGTTTGCTGTGGAGCAGGGCATCAACATGGTGTTTGCCTCTTTCATGCGCAAGGCCTCTGATGTCCAGGCCATCAGGAGCGCCATGGGCGAGAAGGGCAAGGAGATGAAGGTCTTCGCCAAGATCGAGAACCACGAGGGTTGCCGCAAGTATGTTTCCCATCATGACAAATATCAAATCATTATGCCGAGCAATAAAGATCACAGGCAGCTGTGTCTGGAAGTCCCTAACTAACCTTTCACCTTAATCTTAACCTTAACCCTCACCTTAACCTTAACCGCGTGCACGCCGTTCCACTAGTGGAACACTGCAATAGTCACTGGAAAAAAGCTTTACTATCATAGTACTACTCCCCTATGACAGTGCACAGGGCCTTTAGCAATGCATTATGACTTGGTCATTGCCATTCTAGTGACAGCTAATTTATAACAGGGGCCATGCCTTAGTGGGAAAAACCTACCTAATACTTAACCTTAATCCTAATCATATCCCTAGATCAGAACCATAAACCTTGTTTGGGTGGTGTGGCTAGCAGGCATGCTGAGGGCACCTGCAGGTCCTTGTCCTTCTGTTCTGTGCATTTCATTTTTTATGTTCTGTGTGCACCTGTCCGTGCAAGTGTGCACGCGCGCACACACACACACACACACACACACACACACACACACACACACACACACACACACACACACACACACACACACACACACACACACACACACACACACACACACACACACACACACACACACACACACACACACACACAAGCTGAGCCAAGCTGACTGCATCTCTTCTGGATGCCTCTACAGGTTTGATGAGATCATGGAGGCCAGCGATGGCATCATGGTTGCTCGTGGCAACCTGGGCATTGAGATCCCTGTTGAGAAGGTGTTCCTGGCTCAGAAGATGATGATTGGACGTTGCAACAGGATGGGAAAACCTGTTATTTGTGGCATGCAGGTGAGCTTCAGCCAACTAAACCCACCAGTCATGTGTGTGGTAGGAGGTGGTAATATCACTGATTCTAGGGTCCTCTGTAAAATGGTGATCCCAACCATACTGATTTGCCAAGTCTGATTGGATTAGCCTTCTTCTGAAACGGCAATGTACAGTGATCTAGAGTAGCTAGCGTAATAATGTAACCAAACTGCAAAGTTCTGTCACAGTCACCCGAATGATTGCAATGTGGCAACTCCCTGATTTACAGTGATGTTATGTACATGCTGGATTCTTCGTGTATTGCTGGATTCTTCGTGTATAACTGTATTTCTGCTCTCTGCTCCCTGTTTTAGATGCTGGAGAGCATGATCAAGAAGCCCCGCCCCACTCGTGCAGAGAGCAACGATGTGGCCAATGCCGTGCTGGATGGAGCTGACTGCCTGATGCTGTGCGGAGAGACGGCCAAGGGAGAGTACCCAGTGGAGTCTGTCCGTATGCAACACAGGGTGAGCAGAGCGGCCATTATGGGCCACATTTAACAACCCATACCACCCTATTGTGAGTTAGCCTTACCATAGCCCAGGGGTGGCCAACCAGTTGGAGACCAAGAGCCAAATTTTGTAATGTGTCACAGCAAAGAGCCACATCGGCACACAGACATCACGCGGGCATATAAACATGCGCACACCCACCAACATGGGCATCACCCATCCTTCTCGCACCACAGACCAGCATACACAACAACACATGGGTATGAACATCAACCATCTCTTCCTTTCACACACAGACACACGCACACACACACACACACACACACACACACACACACACACACACACACACACACACACACACACACACACACACACACACACACACACACAAAGTGTCAGATTGATGTTACACTTCAACTTAATGGCCTGACTACAAGACAATCCTGAATATAAGATGACCCCCCCCCCACACACTTTTTTTTTTTTTACTGCTTCAATTTTTTGTGGGAAAATGTTTTTTCAAGATAAAAATGTTGTTTTACATAAGAAGACAAGGGTACACAGGTCAAAATTATTTAATAAATTCTTTCATATTTTAATAAAACACGTTTCACATCATAATTTCCATGAGCACTCTTTATAACAGAGCACGAAGTAACGCGGCACAAAGATTCTCCGCCTCTTTTAGCTCATTCGGGGGTTAGGCGCACAGGCACCGCTTTCTTGCGCACAGATGAGATGATCATTGGATGCCTGACGACAACACCATCCGAAATTAACAAGGTGGTTCGTCAAATCACCGTTCATTTTCCACATTAATGTTTCAGCGGGTGCTGACAGGGGGCCAGGGGAAAAGACCAAGTTTTCTTTTTGAGACTAAACTGAAATTGTTTCCCACCTGCACGCTGTCTGCCAGCGCCGCTTTGACAATGGCTGATAAACCAGGGTGGAGCATTATTTTTTGGCGCTATTTTGTCTATAGCCCGCGAAATTAAGACGATTTTAAACCAAAAAACATAATTTCACATTCGGGTCAATAGCCATGATGAACACTCCTCCTAACAGAGCGCAGAGATGGCTACGCAGGACAGAGATTCTCAGCGCATCTCTGCTCCAGACACCTTTCTCTTCATATCATTTGCACATTTATAACCGCCATATCCGAGCGATAGAATCTAATATGGACAGCACATTTTCTTGACCTTATTGAGGAGTGATGGCAAAATATTTCAGGTTAAAACATTTTTGCCGATATTTTGTTTAGTCAGCGAAAGACGCGGTCACTTTTTGAAAGCGCTATTTTTAGAACATAGGCTTAAATCGCGTCTTGTAGGCTATTTGCAGTAACAAATGTCACACATCAACGTGATCATTCAGGACACATTTAGGCAAGGCCTACTACAGTACCAAGACCACAGGGCACTTATTTGCCATAGTTCTAATCAACTTTGTGTGCGCAATTCTAATGCATATTGCCTATGGGGGAAATAAACACAAACTTGGACATGAACGCAAGAGCCGCAAGACACCAGGCAAAGAGCCGCATGCGGCTCGAGAGCCGCGGGTTAGCCACCTATGGCATAGCCCCATATTCATTTCATTCAAAATGTTGACCAGAGATTTACAGAAGCCAAGTCCAGGCTTGCTCTGGGTGCTCTTGGGTTGGGCATGGCAGCTGGAGTGTTTTGGAACTTGTTTGGCATTTGTGTTGCTACTTTCTTGTGCATTTGACTGCTCGTGTCACTAACCACTATGCAGTATGATCATGTGTGTATGAGAATTTACGAGTATATACTGTATGAGTTTACAGTGTATATTTATTCGCTTAACAATTTACTAGCATGTGTCTATGTGTTTTTCATGTGTCTTAAAAGGCACTGCACAATACAGTGTGTTGTTGTTGTTTGCATTATGTGTGTTTGTCCTTCAAGCCTTTTAAGAGTTCTCGTTGCATGCTGGTCTTGGTCTCCAACTGAGAGTGTGGTCCGCATCTCCTCCATCCTGTCAAGGCTCCGGCTCAGAGCTAATATCATCCACCTGCACTGTCCTCATCCATCATCACACTGCCAGCTTAGCACTTAACAAACTGAGTATGCACCTCTAATTATGCCCCCCCCCCCCCACACACACACACACTGTTTTTAGATCCAAGGACTAACAGGAGGTTATAGATTGGGGATTTAGTTAAGTTAATGCTCAGTACTTTGTAGTTTGACCTTGTAATGTTCTTCCATAGAGGTTAATTAACTCATATGAACCCATACTGCAAAAATGCAAAATGAAGTAGGACACTTTCAATGCTCTGTACCTCACACTAAGCTGTACCTCAGTTAGTGTCAAACTCTGTGTTGTAGTAGTCATGGACTAAATTCAATGCATGATATGGTGCTGACTTCATCTCTCTCTCTCTCTCATTCGCTCTCTCTCTCTCTCTCTCTCTCTCTCTCTCTCTCTCTCTCTCTCTCTCTCTCTCTCTCTCTCTCTCTCTCTCTCTCTCTCTCTCTCTCTCTCTCTCTTCTCCAGATCGCTCGCGAGGCTGAGGCGGCCATGTTCCACAGACAGCTTTTTGAGGAGCTGCGCCGCACCTCCCACCTCACTCGTGACCCCACAGAGGCCGTTGCCATCGGTGCTGTAGAGGCCTCCTTCAAGTGCTGCGCCAGTGCCATCATTGTCCTCACCAAATCCGGCAGGTCAGACACGCACACCACACACACACACACACACACACACACACACACACACACACACACACACACAGACACACACACACACACACACACACACACACACACACACACACACACAAACACACACACACACACACACACACACACACACACACACACACACACACACACACACACACACACACACACACACACACACACACACACTCTGATCAGATGGATCAGAGGCAGGCACACAAGTTTCGATATTATGTACGTCTCTCTTCAATATTTGTATGTCTCTCTGTCTCACACACACATTTGCACCCCTTGTTTAAGTGCACACATACATGCACACATATATTACTATGTAAATAATAGGGCAGAGGCCTTTCCTGATCTTTTTCTCCCTCTTTCACCTTCTTACCACTCTCCCTCTCTCTGTCTCTCAGTGACAGCTGGTGCTGCAGTGTTGTGACTGAGAGAAAGTCAAGCAGCCACTCTCAGCTATGACCTCTCGCCATCACAGCACAAATCATTTCTTAACACTGTCAGAAACGTGGACGCAAGGCTATAACCCTACACACATATTGCAAACTGACAAATCATTTCATCAGCTCAACCTGTGACCCCAGGATTCCTTATGGGTCATGTTTGTCAAAATGATGTACTGTGTACATAGCTGCCAGCGGTTCTTACACGTAGCACAGTGTGTGGATTTACTGTACTTCATGTCGTACTGCTTGGTCATCTGGGCTGAGGTGGAATGCAGAGCAGGCGGCGTGCACTTAACAAGTAGGCTTAGAGTGTCATTTTTTTACTAGTTTACTTCCAGAATTTATGCTGCCCATTCACAAATGTTTTCTTTTTGATCAGTGTTGTCTTTTTGATGAGACAGACATCTTTAGCGGCCAAACTTGACATAAAACATCTTTGGCGGCAAAACTTAATGCATGTTTTGTTAGGGAGAAGCGTAATGAAATTTGACGCCCTGATTAATGACCTGCATCTTAATCTCCGCTCAACTTTCATTCGTCGAAATTCAGCGCCAAGACAGACAAGCCTAACTAACCACCCGCTTCTTATTTTCTGCTTAGCTGTCAGCTTTCAGCGTAATGAAATTTAGCACGCCCCTTAATTAACCACACAGGTTTATTCTCTGCTGATCTGCCTCTAGGCAGAAACTTGCTCCCTCACTCACACCCACCACCTCCCCGCTTGCCTCCCTTCCACTGATGTTCGACCGATTCCTCAGGCGTCGCACCCTCGCATCCTCTCTGGTTCACCCTACTCCATTGCGCTCTCACCATCACCGCCGATACTGTCCGAGCTCTCAGTGGCACTCCAGTACCCCGACCTCGAGAATGTTTACCGCATAGGCATTTCTCGGGCTTGGCGGTACTTCAGCACCATGGCCAGCGATCTTGCCCAATACGTCGCTCTAACCATAATCTCCCTGCACCACTAATCACAAGCGTCTCGTGTGCAGCGGTTCCTCTGGACTCCATGAAGTACTTCGATGATCAGTTCGACGTGCAGACAGCTGCTCTCCAGCGAGAGCCGCACAATCACGAGAAGCCTGTTCTCCTGCGAAAATGAAGATGCATGCGCTATCTATGCATACATCATTTTTCAAATTTCAGAATGGGATCTAGTGACCTGTAATAATTGGTGACACCAGTATTCATTTATTACTAGTTGAAATTTGGGAATGGGCAGGAATAGTTTCAAGTGAGTCTTGTACTTTCACCTTTGGTTCCTCAGACAAGAGTAAAATTAAAACACCACACACCAAACAGAGATTTAGATTTGCTGATCATTTATTTTTGAATGAGCATCGCCTCTCAGGTGAATCTCTCACATTCATCTGCAGTCTGAGGCTGTCTTAAGTACTGCAGTCCATCCGTACGTACACATGCACAGCATAGTTGAGCTAACACCATTAATCATACTGAAATCTGAACTGTAATTCTTCAGAAATCCAAGTATACATGCACAGTAAGAAATCAAATTATTGGTTGATGTGCGTCATACTCCTGGCTGCAGATCCCTTTACTTGTAGGCTTTTTAAATACGATATGTAGTCTAATAACTGAGCAAAATTAATTCAAATATGTCACATATTCACATCATATTGATGATAACCTATTAACTCAAGCCTACTGCCAACTAATATACACATTTTAAGACAAATGAGTTGATCATTCTGTGCAAAGTCAGCCACAAAAATGAGCAGATATGCCAACACTGCAGTGTTAAATTAACATTTAGGGCATACTGTATTATATTTGTGAGTGGGTGTTTTGACTCTCCAAGTTTTCCTTTTACCCGTGCATCTCAGGTGTGTGACCCTACCTTTTCATGACCCCTCCTCCCCACAGGTCAGCTCACATGCTGTCCAGGTACAGGCCCCGTTCCCTCATCATGGCCGTCACCCGTAACGAGCAGACCGCACGCCAGTGCCACATGTACCGCAGCGTCAAGCCCGTCTTCTACAACAAGCCCGCCCACGACGTCTGGGCCGAGGATGTGGACCAGCGCGTCATGTTCGCCATGGAGATGGGTAAGGGTCAAACTTCACATCTTGCCCTTTGAACAACACTAAGAAGTTTGCATCTTTGCCGGGCTGTAAGTGTATGTGTAATTTTCTCTCATGTAGAACAATACAGAACTCCCTGTACCTTTTTAGGCTTTTGCATGTGGGAGGGGCCAGTTGATACCAAAAATGTGTGAGTTTTTTTGTGGCCCCAGTACAGGGGGGTAGGATTTGGCTGGTTAGCTTCGCCGATTAGCAAGGCACTTCCTCGTTTGCCTTTTTCACAAATTCTCATTTCCGATCTTATGATTGGTGGGTGAGCGAGTTTAGTGTTGGGCACACAGACCTTTACAGGTATGTGGTTGGGCACCTCCATGTATCCAATGCCCGCCGTCCATATAACTTTCTAGTCAAACATAAGTCAGTCATTAACGTGGCACGTAATTGGCTGAGTAAACTGGCGGCGGAAATAACTCCATTTTGGAAGCTGAAAAAATCGTTCAATTTTGGCTGAATTCACTAGCCTAGCATTTCCCATTGAAATTACTGGAGGCGGGACTTATTCACTCTCTCCAGTTCTTTTACTACCTCCATGCTGCAGTCCAGCATTGCCTGGAAGAATGAAAATCCTCACATATTATATTGTCAACTCTGATGGAGAACCTGGATTGGATTCATTACTTACAAATAGTGTCAAAAGTAAAAGTCAGAGGGAAAAAAGGAAACAGTGTTTCCTTCCAACACAGGTAACGTATCTGAGTAACCAGTAGCTGACTGTGCACTGGGTGGATTCAAGTTTGGGGTGGTAATGGCTGTAACAACACAGTCTCACCCTAATCTCATTAGATACAATGGAGTAAATGGTGTAAGAGCTTTGTGCTTACACCATATATTTACTTTTACTTTTACTTTTGACACCTCTGGTTCCACCTGGTTTTACCTGTCCAATTGAACAAAGTTATTTGGAATACTGTATGATTGTAGCTGATTAGTGCAGGTTGCTAATAACTGATTGTCGTTTGATTTCCTAATCCTTTTTTTCTCCTGTCACCAGGCAAGCACCGCAAGTACTTCAAGTCTGGTGATGTCGTGATCGTGGTGACAGGCTGGCGTCCAGGCGCCGGCTACACCAACACCATGCGTGTGGTGCTGGTGCCTTGAGTGCACTCTAATGGACTGAAACACTCCCCCCCCCCCCCCCCTGTAAGAAGAGACCAGAAGAGTCCCCCGGAGACTCCTGCCGACAAATGGTCGCTCAGTCGGACGGACGGCTGACTGTGGTGTGTTTCTCCCAGGAGCCTCAGGGAGTCACGGCCTACCCTGTAACTCTTGTCACATCGTTGGAACTTATCCATGAACACCTTGTTCCAATGGAACCGGTGGCTCATCTTCCCCCGCGTCTACAGTATGGACAGCAGTGTTTCACATCTTCAAGAGCAGTAGAGAGTGTGTGTATGGGCTTGTGTGCGCGCGTGTGTGTGTGTGTCCGAGACTGAACATGTGCGTTGATGTTATCCACTGTGACAGAATGCCCAACATTAAAGAGATGACCACCTGACGCAATGTCTCTGCTTCCTATTTTCTGTTTTCTCTCTCTCTCTCTCTCTCTCTCTCTCTCTCTCTCTCTCTCTCTCTCTCTCTCTCTCTCTCTCTCTCTCTCTCTCTCCCTCTTTTCATTTTTCTGGGCCACAGTGACAAGACTCTGAAGTACCCTCTGTCAGTATTCTCGATGGCACCACCTGCTGTTGTATGTGTGTAGCTGCACTCAGTTTCTCCATTCCAACAGGTCTCTAAAAATAGAGTTCAAGTACGGCTGAGTGTGGTGACAATTCGTTAGGACAGGGCTTCCCAACTTACTCCAACTTTGGACTGTCTTCACAAATGTCCGGGGCCCACCTCTGATCCAATAAACTATACAACTCAAATGCATAGTCAACAACACACACAAATATTATTTTGAGTTTTAGAAAATGATTTCAAGGCCCACTAGTGGGCCCCCACCCACAGTTTGAGAATCACTGTATTAGGAAATTAGATGGGGAAAGTGTGGGCTGCCACGGGAATGCAAACATAACATATGATGACTATACAATATAATATAGTGTACTTGCATCTGATGATAGCAAATGTGTATTTAAAGTTGTTATTGCAAACATCTTCAGAGTACACTTCTCCACACTTTTCTGCATAAATCCACCAGGTAGATAGACCAGGGAATAGACCATAGAACCTACACAGACAGGCATAAAGACTGTGGAAAATATATAATAAAATGTAGTCATTTGTTGACATTTGTTTCAGACATGTAATAGTGTAGGCGTCTAGCCATTCGTAGCCCTCTGACCCAGAAAGGTTTGGGACCCCTGTAATATTCCAACTGTGTTACTTCCATCTTCAGCAGAGGGCCAAATTGATGTTAATGGAGTGTGATGCGCTTTAAAATCAGCTGATGGAAAATATTATGAATACAAACTATGGTACCACAATAGAAATAACATATGCACCAATGTCACCCCATCATAGCTGTTGAAATGGCAGTACTTTGCAATAGATACAGTATGTACAACCATCACACCAGGACAAGAGTGCCTTGTTACTAGCATCCGTCTTACACTGTAGCCTCTTACTGCAAATGGGGTGGCCGGCAGGCCTATTCACTATTTGCTGAAAATAATCATCTACATCATAACAACATTGCTATGACATACTGATAGTACATAGTCACGTTGGGATAGAGGAAGAGATAGTGACCACTTGTGGTCAGAGACGCATTTTGTCATCAGGCTAGGCAGACAGCCGCTTGGGGCCCCCAAGCCTATAGATGGTGAATAACGGTTAAGATTTTAAACTACTTTAGTGAGATTGCTGTGAATGTTCATTCTTTTGAATTTTCGCTTGGGGTCCCAACTTACCCTAGAATCGCCTCTGCTCGTGGTACGACAAAAAGGCTTAGGGGTGACTGAACAAGCACAAGAAAGACATCGACCACTAGATGACAGTATAGGCTTCATTCTAATCTTAGAGGATAGCAGGACAGCCGCATGGATGTGCCTGAATGCACACCCCTGAGCTTGAATGCAGTAATGAATCCTACAATGTTTTTTGAATTAAAAATCACCCAACTCAGTGAGCGATTTTAAGATGAACCACTCTGCTGAATACCATGATACTTTTTTCAGAGATGGTTTGACTTAACCTCATCCCATAACTTTTAAGTTGCATCTTAAAGATTAAAACTTTTTTCATACCACAGATGTCTTTTAAATTTACACAGGTATAGGTCAGGTAAGGTTAAGTTTACATTTTAGTTTTACATTTTCCTGTAGCCCTATAATGCACACTGTTCCACCAGTGGAACACAGTAAGTAGTCATTGAAAAATTAACTGCCATTGGACTACACTACTATGACATTACACTGGGCCTACTGCACTATGATTTCGTCATTGCCATTCTGGTAACAGCAAATTTATAACGCTGTGTCTTATTGGGTTAAATGGGTTCCACACAGAAGTCAGCTCAAGGGGGGAAGCTGTCATCTACTAGGAATGTCTTCTCTAAAAATGCTAAGGCCACATCTGGTCTCGTACCTGGCCATAGACAAGCTTGGTGTATTTGACCAAGAGTTTACAGGTTAAAAAAAGAACAAGAAAAGTTAAAATACGCTTTAGTTACATTTTTAAACTCGTCTATCAATTCAAGCACAAAGCACAAGCTTCTCTTGAGAAATGTTTGGTAGTTACCTTGTGTAGAGGACTCTCTTTAGTAGTCTCTGGGTGCAGATGGGCCCGCCAGCAGGCCCGTTTACTCATTGCTGAAAAGACTCAACTACATCACAACGACATTGCTATGAGAGCCTAAGGAACAGATTAAGACATACTCATTACCATTGTGATGACAAAAAGGTTATAACGTACGCTCTGCACAAAGGGGTTAAATAAAATAAAAAAGAATGAAGCGAAGGCTTCTCAGTTTCCCATGAGAAACTACTCTGTGAGACTCACGCACTGACAAGCAATACGAGGCCAGCTGCTAATCCTTAATTCAAAGAGCAGCACCCCGGCAGATGCGGACCATAGCTGCTAAACCCTGTTTAAAAGAACATGACCTCTCTTTCGAGGGGAAAAACATCTAGGACGAACCCTGACCTATGGAAATCAGGAGGCTTTATATCCTTCCCTGCCGGCACTAGTGCAAGGTACCTCCCACCATTACTTTTCAATGACCATATTAGTATATCCTCCTTTGACCTTATACCGTACATGTAAGATACAGCTCATAATATAGACTTACTTGGCAGCCAGTCTAGACAAGCAGCAAAAGTTCAACCAAGACTTTCTTACATAACATGAACAGTAGAAACCATCCAAGACGACTGAACACATCTGCAACACCTGTGCCTGTAACATACTGTATAGGTCTCCATACATTCCTGGTATGCCGGGCCTAACCCATGAGCTGTACTCTATAGAATGGCTATCTTTTCAGGGTTTTCCAGAGCTTGTATGTTTGCTTGTGTGTATATTGTGCTATACTGCATTTTCACATCAACAATCCAATGGGAATGGGCCAAAAGGCTGAGTCGATGGACATTAGCAGAGCTTCTAGAAGGCAACCTACTGTAAAACATTGGAGGTGTGTGTCACAGGGGTAACTGAACGTGCTGTACTGGGTGCTGGCAAGGGGTGTGTGTGGTGTGCGTGTGTGTGTGTGTGCGTGTGTGTGTGTGTGTGTGTGTGTGTGTGTGTGTGTGTGTGTGTGTGTGTGTGTGTGTGTGTGTGTGTGTGTGTGTGTGTGTGTGTGTGTGTGTGTGTGTGTGTGTGTGTGTGTTGCGTGGTTTTTTTTTCATGTCATGGGGAGAGGTGGACAGGGTTGAGTAGGGGCATGAATGAGACCCAGTCCAGAACTCAGGTGAGAAATCAAAACATTACCCACACATGCACATGCACAACACATACGTGGCATACGCACTAGCACACTCTCGTGCACACACACTCACTCACTCACTCACTCACTCACTCACTCACTCTCTCTCTCTCTCTCTCTCTCTCTCTCTCTCTCTCTCTCTCTCTCTCTCTCTCTCTCTCTCTCACACACACACACACACACACACACACACACACACACACACACACACACACACACACACACACACACGGCACAGACAGGAAATATCAATAAAATTAGATTAGGTATTATCATTATCATTATTATCATTTGGCCTATTATTATTATTCTCATTTTAACAACCCAACCCAAATGGATATGCCTAGAGCCTATACATCACATTTTGCATGCACTCAAATAGCCCTGTTGGCAAACAGTAAAGTGATGACATTAAATTGCGTGAATGAACTTTTCAAACGAAGAGCGAAATTTATAGGCGGGACACAGTTGGCTATCAATTATAATTTTGCCATTTGATCGACCTCCGTTTCTCGATTGCGCCTCATCACTGCCTTTGAGAGATGTCTTGTTCCGTTAGAAAATAATCCCTAAATTGAGTGTAGGATCTATGCACATTGACTGTTGGGCTATATGCATCAATTGACGAATGGGTGGTCCTACGTCATTTTTTTAAACATTTAAAACACAGTGTCTCCCAAAAGTTGTAGTTATAATATAGGTGACTCTATTTTTTATTTTTACAGTAGACCTAGCCTATCTTGTCCCCGGGAAAGGTTACTGCGCGGAGTCGCCAGAAAGTAGTACCGGTCGGTTTGGACAGTAACTTTAGAGAAGGCACAGCTGTCAAACGCCCCATGTCCCTGCAGGCGGTCATCTGAGGAAGGTAGGATACTGCTATCTACTGGACTTCACTAACCTTCAGGCTTCACTTACGAAGCAAAACGAACGTTTAGCCTACCATTTTAAGACAATGCATCAATAGGCTATATTATATAATTGTAGTATTTACTATGTAGAATAAATAGGCTATTCATAAGCCTATGTATAGCGCAAAATATATCAGATTGAACGTAGTGAGTGGGTTAGAAGATAGTAATGTTGTCTTTGTGGAATATACAGCAATGGGCACTGGCTAGAGTTTTCATTGTGAAATGCTGTTGTAGAATTAGAACATCTGTTGAGTCGCTTGGCAACTGAACGAAAACGCGGATTGGCTACAATGAATTCTCTGCGAAGTTCTACCATAATGAACGCAGCACATCTTTGTCCATAAGAAAGTAACTAATTACGATGTTATTATAGGCTACTAATATTGTGTATTAGAATCAATGTGTGCTTGCTGTTGTGCTATTATTTGAAACCATATTCCTGTCAGGTGCAGGCCTATAGGTTACACGTGATAAGAAAAGTGATGATTATGTAAGGGATAACGGCCGACGAGGTGACAGGTTATACGAAATTAATGGCGAGGCGGCGGCTCCGAAGTTTGGCGACGCGCGCAGCGCGGAGACAAAGTTGCCTCCGCCAAGCCATTAATTTCTATAACCGGTCGACCTCGAAGGCCGTTATCCCGCTTATCTGCCGTTATGGTGGGGTACTTTTTAATCTATTATCGTCTGTAAAGTTGTAGGAACCATGTTCTATCAAGATAGAATGTTGCTGTGCGGGCGTCCAACTTGACGCGCCTAGAATCTTCGTTTGGTAGCCTGCCGACGCTGTGATTATTTAATTTTCCCTTGGCCATATACCACGGCGGGATGGAAGTTTAAAAACAAAAACTTGCGAAGCATTTCTATGCTGAATCGACACATGTCGCATTACGTGTCTATTTCCCCCTGCTGATCATCACAGGCTACCTGTCAACTTCGTGCGTAAAAGAGAGAGAGATAGAGAAAGAGAGAGAGATTCCCCACGCTAGGGTCCTTTTTAATAACTCTCCCCTTTCCCCTTTCACACGTGTTCCTTCCCCACAAGAGGACAGTAGCCTAATTTTTTTAAAAGGACGTTTTCAGATCAATACCAAAGGGAAGGCAGCGGGAAATAGCCTACATTTTAAAAACCATGGGAGTGGAGCAGATGACGAGGTGACTCGTTTCGATACAATTGATGGCGAGGCAGGTGCTTAGAATTTCGGTACAGGGTATTTTTGCCATGTATTGCTGGGCCTATCTGTAAATTTGTAACCTGAATTATGCCAACTGCAGAAAAATTTAGTGCGCACGTAATCAGGCGCGCCTCTGTCAGATGCATGTAGTAGAACTTTTACGGCGACCGACTTGACAACCAAATGCGATAGAACTGACGACTGGCTCTTGGCTTGACAACCAAATGCAATAGAATTAACGACTGACTCTTGACTTGATAAACAAATGCGATAGAACTAACGACTGGCTTTTGGCCATAGCAACCTACAGTTTAGAATTAGTAACCTAACTTAGTCGCACGTTTGACGCCTTACAGGTTATAGGGAATTAGTTGCAACCCCATCAGCCAATCAGAAAAGAGGATTCAGTTGCGTAGGCAGATAAAAGCACTTTCTGGTAATAAATATGAATACTTGGGCCTACCTGGAAACCCATCTGCATAGGCCTACTTACTGAACACCTGCGTGGGTCTGAGCTAGTCATACATTATGGCCACATTGTTACCATAGTCAGAATCATACTTGTAATTGAATTCATACAGGTGTACAGATAGGAGAACTAAATGTTGTGAGGGTTGTGAATGTATCGTATGTAATATGTCAATCTGTGTGGGCATTTTAGGCACAAAATATTTCCCGCCACGATGTCGAAGAACACGGCATTCATTCAGACCCAGCAGCTCCATGCTGCCATGGCTGACACCATGCTGGAGCACATCTGCCTGCTGGACATCGACTCCCACCCCGCCAAGTCCCGCAACACCGGCATCATCTGCACCATTGGTCAGTAGTGTCGCTGTGCATCATAACAGCATTATGTGGACTTGTTGCAGAAGAGCTACTCTCTTTGTGTTGAGAGAACCCACCACATCACATTATTACTCAACAAAAAATCACGACAAAAATCATATGCACCTACACCATTGGTCTGCAGACATTGGGTCTGGGACGTGGGGGTGCACACAGGCACATGGACGTAGGCCTACTTCTCTGTGCCCATAAGCTTGTGGCACTGCACTCTCACACATGTTCATGAGTGGTGTTGGGTGTGCCCGTGCATCTGCTTGTCTGTGTGCTGCATCTGACCCCACAACAGAGATTAGGAACATCCCTGTTCCATTCAGTTCCAAATGATTATGCTACAGATGTCTTGTTCAATTTTTCTGTGTGGTTTGGGATTATGTAAAGGGCAGCCTACGGTACACAAGTGAAACACATTTAATATAAATCACATATTGGATCTGTCTGAAAGTGAAATGAGTACTTATGTTGCATAGAATGTTGCACTTCAACTGTGTATGTGTGTGTGTCCACAGGACCGGCCTCTCGCTCCGTGGAGATGCTGAGGGAGATGATCAAAGCTGGGATGAACATCGCCCGCATGAATTTCTCACACGGAACTCACGAGGTAGATATCACACTACATTACATTACAACTTAGCTAACACTGTTATCCGAAGCGACTTACAGTTATTTACAGGGTAGGCCTATTGGCTACAGTTCCTGGAGCAATGTGGGGTGGGGCCTTGCTCAAAGGCACCGCAACCATGGAGTGAGCTAGGGAGTGGAAGGGTGAGATTCGAACCTGCAACCCCTTGATCTAAAGCCCACCTCCTTAACCATTAGGCCACGACTGACCCACATACTGTATGCTATCAATGTATCAAATGACAGCAGGCCATTTTAACCCCCCACATGCCACAATATGCTTCATGCCTCTTCTGCCTTAGCTTTATTCCTTTACACAATAACAAATTCACTCCATTTACTTGCATGTATCTCCAGTGCAGCAGTCAGCCATGCATCACTAACATTTTTGTACATAAAGCCCCAGGATAGGTCCACTTTGACAGTACACAGTGAATTTGGCAGTGTTGATTGATTCAACACCAAGACAGTGTTGGTACAAGTCTTTCAGTGTTGTCTGTCAGAATTGGTACTCTAAAAGTTGCTGTGTAATATTAATCATGGCTGTAAAATGGTTAGTGTAAGCCACTTGAACTTGTTTTAACTCTTTACCTCGCAATAGCACCCCTTTAGCTTTGTGGGTGTCTTCTGTCACTGCTAGTGTTAGCCTCTGTCGCCCTAGCCAACACTTGTCCCATTGAGTGACTGCAGTGAGTGCTGCCTTCACTGCACGATGCTGCTGAAATGTCAGGGTCTGAAACATGAGCCTTCTCTGATCCTTCTCTACACCCCCCAACCCCCAACACCTAGCAGCTCTGCCCTTGCTGCTCCTGGTCAGTGCGCAGGACGCTCTAACCTCTCCCCTTTAAAAGTCATAGCTATATGCGCTGCACCCTTTCCTCTTTTGCAACTTCTTGTGTCGCTCGGCTCGGTGCTGTTGCTGTTCGAAGCGCTTTGAGCTTTGCACGTATCTAATATGAAATACCCGAAATGAAAGACGATAATTATTATTGTATTATTAGCTTGTAGCCTCTTCGTGAAGATCACCTGTCAAATGTCAAGCTTGTGGTAGGGATTCCGCACAAAGTGGTTAAAGTCAGCTATATATGACCTCTCCTCTTTGAAAGTCAAGACTCCTTGCAGGGTTTACTGTACATGGCATCCTCCATCCTCCTAAGGTGCCTTCTGTACAGTATAGAGGTTCTAATGTGTTCGCTAGTGGCTATAAAAGGATCGACATCAAGAAGACATACTGTAGGGCTGCAAGCTGCAGTCATTAGACAGCTGGTGCAGGATACGGATGTCTACGCCTCAAAGGTCATGGGTTGCTGAATCTGTCATGACCTTTTGCATTTAAGATTCACCGCTCAGAGAAGGTTATGGGGCATTCCCAAGTCTGTCTGCATCGGGTTGAAGCAACTCGAAGCTTCTTGTGCTGCTGTAGCCTACTAGCCTGGCAACGCCATCCTATGTACTCCACCCAAAGACTTTGGCTCTGCACATCGTCTGGCAAAAGCCTCCAGTTCGGTTCTCTCAGTGTTTAGCCAATCAGCAAACAGTTGAGAGTGGTGACGCAGAACTCACCCGCAAAGTCTGTTACTGATTGGTTAAGGTAACTATATTCACACTTTTGTTTTGTTATTTGTATGCTTTTGCGATGCTATATCGTAACAGTCATGTTAATAAAGCACAATACGGATTTTCATTTGATTTCGAAACTCCAAGGAATTTAAATGGAGTAGCCTCTTACTGCAGATGGGATTCACTTATTCACTATTTGCTGAAAATACTCAACTACATCATAACAACATTGCTATGACAGTACTGAGAGACTTCCGTAACAGATTAAGACATAGCCATTACAATGTTGGTGACATTAAGGTTACAACATAGACTCTGCACTAAGGGGTTAATCTGACGTCAAAGTATCTCCAGGG
Source organism: Engraulis encrasicolus (assembly GCF_034702125.1). NCBI lineage: Eukaryota > Metazoa > Chordata > Actinopteri > Clupeiformes > Engraulidae > Engraulis > Engraulis encrasicolus. The sequence continues at coordinate 4,323,360 of NC_085860.1, forward strand.
AAAGGTGGAAGTGATATGTCATATCCAGACCCCAACAGTTAGACTCAGTCTGTAGATCCAGTTGTGTGGGAGCACCATTTTGTACTAAAAGGGGGCATCTGCTCTGGTGTGTTGTGGGGTATTTTTAGCTCATTCATGGTGGGATATATGGGATTACAAGGGTTTGGCTGTGGCTGAAGGTCAGCCTGTAGCTGTATGTGTGTGTGTGTGTGTGTGTGTGTGTGTGTGTGTGTGTGTGTGTGTGTGTGTGTGTGTGTGTGTGTGTGTGTGTGTGTGTGTGTGTGTGTGTGTGTGTGTGTGTGTGCACAGACAGTTGCACCACTCTACCAGGCATGGTTCTGCGGGCTACACTACCCAAGTCCCAAACACACAGCAGACAGATTAGGGCTCATTGTGCAGTTGCTATTGGCTGAAACCAAACCCGGAACATGATACCCAAACTGTGCGCTGTTTAAAAAAATCAGCTGTTGAGCATAACCTCCGTGTAGAAGTTCTTTCATGTGAGTATTTCAGCAGTAATAGGTCTAAATCCCCCATTGCGTAGTATTAAAACAGGGCTGATATGACAAATGCATTCAAATTAGCCGAATTAACGTTAATAGTTATGTTGGTTAACTGATTTAACTCTAAAACAGCTACTGCTACTATGTGGCCCATGAAAACAACTAGGCCTACTAAACAACTACTACATGTAGGCCATTGTCTTTGCACTATATGGGGTCCTTGCATGATATACTATTTTGGTTGCTTCCGATGCTTAATGCAATCTGACATACACGTATGCCTTTGCTCCCTTTAAGTGCTCAAGTACCTCAGAAGGTTTTTTGTGTCCCTTTAACAAATGAGCATCTAAGAGAAGAATCCTTTAGCATCCTCATGTTCCCAGCAGCCTATGTCTTCCTGTTCTGTTCTTTCTGTAAGTAATTTCTTAGTAATTAGTGAACCTGTGTCCCCTCTATCTTTGATCGGAAGTGCCTTTTGGTGTGGAGTGTGGCAGGGAGGGTTGAACCTCAATAGTCACTCAAGCCCCTTGCTGCTTGAAATACAGATAGTCCAGCTGCAATGTGCCTTTTTTCCTTGCATTTGATTACCTCGCCAAGGAGGTTTGTTTGTCTGTCTGCAGCATAACTCAAAAAGTTAAGGAACAGATTTGGATGAAACTTTGTGGAGTTGTTGGAAATGACAAAAGGAACAAGTCATTATATTTTGGTGGTGACCCGGATCACGATGAGGATCCAGGATTATTTTTAAAGATTCTTCACGATTGCGGGATAGGGTGAATTTAGATTTTCCAGTTTCTAACTCCACAAAAGGAAGGCAGAAAGACTTGGAAATATCAAACAGCTTCCTTGGCTCTCTCTGAGTGCATTTCTAGTTTGCTTTTTTTTTTACCTCATGTAAAACTCACGAGAATCTGCAGGACTAAGGGAACCAATAAGACCAGCTAATGAACGTGCTTTTGTTTGCAGTACCATGCTGAAACCATCAAGAATGTGCGTGAAGCAGCAGCAAGCTTCCAGCCTGGAAGTGTGGAATACAGGCCTATTGCCATTGCCTTGGACACTAAGGGTCCAGAGATCAGGACTGGCCTCATCAAAGGCGTAAGTGCATTGCATGCCACACTGACATACACTCTTCACTACAGTAATATCAGTCTGTTAAATGACCCAAAGATATTTTTAAAAATTGCTAGCATTAGGGGACATTTTTTCCTTTATTTCGATAGGACAGTATGAGAGGCGAGAGGATGTGAGTGGGAGAGAGAGATGGGGCATCGGCCGGAGTCGAACCAGGGTCGCTGGTGTAGTAACCCAGTGCCCTACCGTTAGGCCACGGCAGGGTCAACTGCTAGCATGTTTTGTAGCATATCTTTGACAGACTACATGCCTTCATGATGTTCTCTTCTTTGTTCTTACACTACACTAATCTGAGTCGAAGTTAGTATTGTGAATAACTGCATTACCAATATTTTGGTTTGCCTGAGGGTAGTAACTAAGCAACCTGACTATAAGCTGACCATAACCTCTCCCCCTCATAGAGTGGCACAGAGGAGGTGACGCTGGTCAAGGGCCAAACCATCAAACTCACGCTGGATGACCAGTATATGGAGAACTGTGATGAACATAACCTGTGGCTGGACTACAAGAACATCACCAAGGTGGTTGAGATTGGCAGCCACATCTACATTGATGATGGCCTCATCTCCGTCAAGGTGAAGAACATTGGTGAGTTGCTATGAAAAGGACGCAGACTTTTCAACTATTCCTTAATAGCCAATGAAAGCCAAATGTCCCATCCTTCCCGCTCATCGCTATGTTCTCTCTCTCAATGGGTCTTTCTCAAAGCCTAGGCCAGTGTCCTTCCAAGTGTATCAGCCTAATTAGTCACGCCCAGTGATTGGATACTTTTTGGTGAACTCTACAGAATATCCAATCACTGGGTGTGACTAATAAAGGGTATCCAATCACTGGGCGTGACTAATTAGGCTGATACACTTCAAAGGACACTGGCCTAGGCTTTGAGAAAGACCCTATCTTTGGTCTCACCTGCCCCCTTGTTCACTTCCCGTCCCACAGGGGGCGACTTCCTGGAGTGTGAGATTGAGAACGGCGGCATGCTGGGCAGCAAGAAGGGCGTCAACCTCCCCGGGGCAGCCGTGGACCTGCCCGCCGTGTCGGAGAAGGACATGCAGGATCTGCAGTTCGGTGTGGAGCAGGGAGTGGACATGGTGTTTGCCTCCTTCATCCGCAAGGCGGCCGACGTTCAGGCTGTCCGCAAGGTGCTGGGAGACAAGGGCAAGGATATCAAGATCATCAGCAAGCTGGAGAACCATGAAGGTTGCCGCAGGTGGGTGTGCTCTGGGGCCTTGCACCAAAGGGATGCTATTCACCTTATTATAGAGTTACAGTACGCGGGTGGCGCCATGGGCAGCCTACAGAAACTAGCAGACCGGAAATCCTGTACTAGCAAGATCAGGCCCAGATGTCTCATGTAAAGAAATGGTAATTGAAGAAGTATAGTAAGTACAAGTACTTTATTGTCACTATACAATTACAGTGAGTGGTTGTTTGGAAACAGCCCACAGATGCAAGGAAGCAGCTTAAAAGTAATAAGTGAGATAATGACATAATATACCATAGGTACCTTTACTGTACAACAATATTTAAAATAAGTTAAGTATAAAAATCCACAATAAATATATGCAATCAGTTGTACTGGTGCAATAAACAATTAGGTGTACTGGTAAAAGTTGGAGGAGATAATATAATATAATATAATATAATATAATATAATATAATATAATATAATATAATATAATATAATATAATATAATATACGATTAAGGCTCAGGAGTCAAGTATTCACTGGCCAAGATACATGGTATGGGACACAAAAACACTCGAGCACACACGCACACACACACGCACACGCACAATTTTAAATAGTAATAGTAAAAGTAGAAATGGTAATAGTAATAAACAAGGTGCAAGTGAGAATGCAGTGTAGTTATTCAGACCAATTATTTTAGTTCAATGTAATGTTTATTTGCCAGGGACAGTACACAACATACACTTGAGTCACATTATAGCCACAAGGCTAATTTTCATCTGTAGTCCCTGGCCAAGATTTGCACAGGGTCCTATTGCACAGTCCAGGAAAGCAGGGTTGACTGGAACTTTATGATGGGCTAAGGCCACGCTAGTGTGGTGAAGGCAGATGGGCACAGAGATGACTCTCCATCCTAACCAACATCATTTTAATTTAAAATTGAAATCTAAATCAATTGAGCTACACTTAGCAACCTGTTGTTTATATTGACTTATCTTCTATGTCATTTTTGGTTGCGACTCTGCATTGCCCCTAGATGAATGATTGTTGTGCAGCTTGGATTTTCTGTATGGAGTCTCTCCATTTTACTCCTGTAGAGACTGTTTGCAGGGGGGACTCGCACACAGAATGACCAACTCAAACAGAGTGTTTTTTCAGAATGTTTTTTTTTTTACTTTGTAGGCTCTGTGTGCCAGTACCCCCTGCAAACAGTTTATGTCTACTTGACCACCGCACCAGAACTAAAAGGACTTGTGTCAAGAGCGCAACTCATTTTTTGCTGATCACTCCTGTAGAGACACATTGTCTCTAGCAAAAGATTAAAGACGCCCATGTACACATGTGTAATCTAATATACATGTAATCATATGACGTGCTTACAGGTATGACGAGATCCTTGAGGCCAGCGATGGCATCATGGTTGCCCGTGGTGACATGGGTATTGAGATCCCCACTGAGAAGGTGTTCCTGGCCCAGAAGTACATGATCAGCAGAGCCAACAGAGTCGGCAAACCCATCACCTGCGCCACACAGGTGAGGGAACTCATGACTTTCACAGGTAGAGGTCAGCCCAATGTTCCCACAGTCTTATGCTCACAAGGTAATTGGTAATTGGAAACATTTTTCTCAAAAACATTTCTTTATTGACAGGTTAGGGTTGGTATTGGTCTGAGCGCATCTTAGCATTCTTTTTCTTAGGAACAGAATTCAGCATCGACTGATTGGAAAAGTTATTTCACCATCGTGAGGTTTGGCTGTGGTCTTAACATACGGCTATGGGAACACAGAGTGATGTTAACATAGGTGGACTACACTCCCTCAGGGGTGAGGAAGTGGGGGGCACTTTTGAATTTGACAATTTCACTTGCCCCCGCACTGAACTGGCAGTGGTCAGCAAATATAGCATAGTACTCTGTGGATTCAATAATGGATTTTAAAAAGCAGCTTTGATAAAATAGATCATAGTCAGTAACAGTGGTGTAGTCTGTGTGACACACAGGTATACTCAATACACCCACCAGAAAAGGTCGGGATTTTAGTATACCCACCTAAATTTACTAACTGTTCTATACCCACTTAAAATTCATTGTTTAATGTTAAGAGTAGCATAGCCGCGTTTAATCAACGGCAACTCGTCATGGAAGCCTTGGAATTTAACATCATGACAATATTACAATCAATAGTCTTTCAGTGATTGCTGCTGCTTATCCACCTCTGAAACATCTCTTCCCTTTGCGATTCTAGAGGGGCCCCAACCCCTAGTTTGGGAACAAATGCGGCTATGGCTGCCCAAATATACAGTATACCCACTACAAAAAAGGTAGACTACACCACTGGCCAGCAGATGGCAGCAGCAGAATTTGGCACCAGTGTGTGTGTGAGGTTGTAATAAGACAGTGGAATCGAGTGTGTGTGTGTGTGTGTGTGTGTGTAAGACAGAGATATTATATCATCATGTATAACTCTGTTGTGTATGTTCCTGTCTGTATGTTTTTGGATCCCTGTCTTAGATGCTGGAGAGCATGATCAAGAAGCCCCGCCCCACTCGTGCCGAGAGCAGCGATGTGGCCAATGCCGTGCTGGATGGAGCTGATTGCGTGATGCTGAGCGGAGAGACCGCCAAGGGAGAGTACCCCCTTGAGTGTGTCCGCACTCAGCACAGGGTACATAAGCACGAACACGCACACACATGCACACACACACACGCACGCACACACACACACACACACACACACACACACACACACACACACACACACACACACACACACACACACACACACACACACACACACACACACACACACACACACCAGTCTGACCAGGACTGTTCCGAATTCTTTCTTCCGAATGCTTTTGTCTCGGTTCTGGCCCCAAAATCTGGCCTAAAAGTTACTTTTACCTATTTGATTTGTTATGATGAAACTCCATCTTTCTAAAACGTAGGCATTGATGCGTGTGCCTTCTGTG